>NW_005434662.1:828446-878564 GCF_000315625.1 Guillardia theta CCMP2712
GCAATGCCCTCCAACGGTCTCGGGAGCGATGCCAGCCCATCTTGTCTTACGAGAGCAGCACACCGATGAGCATTGCCTGGACGGCGGAAGCTCCAGAGAGGGAGGGAGGGAGGGAGGGAGGGAGGAGAGGGAGGGAGGAGAGGGAGGGAGGGGAGGGAGGAGAGGGAGGGAGGGAGGGAGGGAGTTGAGTTTAGGAGAGGAACAGAGCACGTGAGGAGCGACAGGGGAGGGGGCGAGGAGTCGCAGCATCGCATTTCGGGGGCCAGCGTGAGGAAAGAAGGCGGGGACTGAGTGGGGATGAGGGGCAATATTTGGGACCAGTGATGCGAGTGAGTGGGGATGAGGGGTCACTGACTGAGGTTGTCATGAGCTGAGCAGCTGGTTTGACTGATGCCGGCGGTTTGGTCAGAGATGGAAGGGAGGATGGAGCGAGAGGAGAGGAGGCAGAGGAGGCAGAGGAGGCAGAGGAGGCAGAGGAGGCAGAGGGTAGCCCAGAGGAAGATAGAGTACTACGGTAGCCTCGACTCACGTAGAGGTAGACTGAAGAGCAGGGAGAGCAAGGAGAGGTCAGCATGATTTCTATTAACACGATAAATCAGGGAATTCCCTGGAGCCTCTGCAAATGGCAAAACTGCTCGACAAAGAGAATGGTACATTTGATGCTGGGGGTCACAAAGGAGATCTGAAATGCAGTAGTCTACACGGCTGCTGCTGTCGCTGCCGTCTTAGCTATCCTGCTCGTCTGCTCTATCGTAGAATCGCTCCGCCTTCCCATGGTCTTGCTGCATCCGTTACGTGCTTACCTGACATTATCTCGTGGCAGTGCGCCATACAAGTCTTCCTCATTGGCGTTGTGAGTCTGAAGTGGGAGGAGGACAGCTGGCTCGCCACAGGGCCGAACCGACCAGCTCGTCTGTGCTGTCAGTTCACCATGATCCTCATCCCTTTCGCCATTTTCGGTTGGCTCGTCGCTCTACTAAGTGACGCCCACCAGCCTCTCTCATCGTCCAGTGACATGCTGTGGCAGTTGCGTCAGCGCTCGAGACGCCACCTCCTGCTCTGTACTGACAGACTGAAGGGAGGACCCCCCCTTTACTTTATTGTACACTTAACTTGCTATCTCACAATCTTCTCAGAAGATCATTCTAGTAAATTCATCATATCTCGCAGAACGTCGCGATCGGAAGCGAGTTGATCAGGGTCGAGCTGGAGGAGCGTCAGAGTCTCCCCGGGCAGGACATTGAGCACCTGAGGTGTGGAGAGATCGAGATGAATCGCACGGGAGACATTCTCAGCCCGTCGACGATCACCGAGAAGAAGTTGGCCTAGCGCAGCAGTAAGAGCAGAAGGCCAGCTGAGGCAATGGGGCCCCGCCCTTACCTTGGGGTTTGCAGCTGAGCAGATTAAGCGGCTGACGTCTGCTCTGATAACGTGCCCCCCTCCACTGTTGCGCGTGACGTTGACGGAAGAGCTGCTCCGAGTCGGTCACAGAAGGTCGATGGAAGGAGGACGGATTTTGGGAGGAGGACGAGGACGAGGACGAGGACGAGGACGAGGACGAGGATCAGGACGAGGAGGAGGAGGGGCTGACCGGATGCGTTTGTTCCTCTCCTTGAACGACCTCATACACACGGCCTGACCTCACGTCATACAAGAATCCCTCAGATCTAGACGTGCCTGCATGCTGAGAGGTGCCGAGGGAACGAGCTCATTCCGCCGCAGTTGAATGTCCGTGTGCACGCCATGCGAGCAGGTCTGCAATCGTCAGAATCTCCTGATACCTTCACGCCGATCTTACCTTGAGAGCCTCCCCTCCTCCATTCGTCACCCAGAAATCCAGTTTGACGTCCAGCACGCTGTTGGCACTTGGTCCCTCCTGTACTGGATCAGCAGCTGCACACAAGCCAGAAGTTGTGACCTCCTCGATTGCTCGTACAGACAGCGAGGAGATCAAGGGGAGCGTGTGCTGCCTCACTATGCCGGCATAGCCGGGCTCCTCAATCAGAGAAGGGATCGGATTAGAGCCTGTCATGCTGTCTGCACAAGTGATGAAGGCCTGCAAACACTTGCAGTGAGAAAAGCTCGTTCCCCCCTCCCCCCACCATGCCCCCTTCTCCACACCCTCTACCTCTCCGACTACGAGCTTGAACGTCCATTTGGCCTGTGAGAGGTAGTGGAACAACAATTCATGCACGCGAGTTTCTACGGCTGCAGGCAGGGTGAGACTAGAAGAAGCAAGAGGAGCATTACCCTCCATCCAAAAGTCTGCTTCACCATCTGCAATCTCGAAGCTCGACTCCCACAGTTCTGAGCAGAAGAGCCGCAAGTACTCGCTGTCCTTGCTGCTAATGAGCTGGGCTACCAGCGAGTCTCGTCCGCCTCGACCCAGGGGGATCAGAAAGATCTTGAAGCAAGGCTCTGCCTGACAGTTGAGCATCTCCTGGAGGAAGAGGTGCAAGAACGAGTCTCCTCCTAAGATTCCGATCCGCATGACAGCAGACCTGTCCTGACGCTGCTGCTTCCTCAGATGGGCAGAGATGACAGCCACAGCAGCTCGGATCTCCAGGTAGCAAGCGATCTTCACACAGAATCTCCCCAAGTCCTGCGACGTGCTGGCTCTCGCCTCCGAGTCTCTCCGTGTGAGGACGTCGTACAAGTATCTTCCACGAGACGATGAATGGTTACAGAGCAGCACCAGGCTGCCCCCGTCCAAGCTCGCGGAGTCCGAGAGGATGCTTTCGACCCTCGCAGTAACCTCCGAGTGCTCCCCCCCTACGTCTTCCGATGCTCTCCTGTCAAACCCGGCCATATGTAGGACCCCGTCATCGAACACCGCCTCGTCCTCGCCAGCCTCCTCCTCCAGGTCTCCTACCGCAGCACTGGACGCGTGCTCCTTCTGATTCTTGGCTCTGATGCGGGCATACTGGTTTCGGACGACGCGAACGGGGGTGAGAGTCATGCTTGCGATCTTCTTTGTTCCCTTGAGCACCTTCGATCGGAAGTTCTTTGCCCCGTTCTCACGATCAATGTTTGTGCTTGCGATGGTGTTGCTGGTGGGGAATACGTCTTCCTCAACCTCGTCGATGAGATCGACTCCATGCTCGTCTACGGTATCAAACCTTTCAACCCACTCATCTTCATCTTCCTCACTCTCGAGCATATCTTCTTCTTCGTCTTCGCTCGCTTGATCTTCTCCGCTCAAAATCAGTTCCCTTTCATTCGCGTTGTCGTCGTCAACTTCCGGCCACCACCGTGAGATGTCGGAGAAGTCAACGGGAAGGGACTCAAGCTGAACGTGCAGGCGAACGATGGGTTCGTTCACTGACTTCTGCGTATGTTTCAGCCGACCTGTGCTATGGAGCATCAAGACACTCCCTTCCTCCAGGGGGGCCTGGATGATATCCGCCAGGTTCATCGAGCATTCGGCGATGATCTTGTTCACAAGAGAGCGCTTCGAGCGCTTCTGCAGGAGGATGCGGATGGCGTCTGAGTTGTTCTTGAGGTTATGGAAGTACTGGAAGTAGAAGTTTACGTTGACGGCAAGCGAAAGCGAGTCGCTCTGCTGGATTGGGAACGACCCGGAGGTGAGGGCAGGTTTGGTCATTTTCATCCTCCTTGCCGAGTCGCCTAAGGGTCTCCCATCGCTCATAACCACAGTCAGCTTGATGTCCGACCTTGAACTGGTGAGCTCCCGTAGGGCCTCCAATCGCGAAACACGCAGAACACATATCCTCCTCCCACAGTTCTTCATCCATCTCCGCTCTAACCCTGGGATGCCAGAAAAGAGATTTTGACACTTGTCCTTGTCCTTAGCTGAACTTTCGCCCATCGACTTTCCATTTCCTTCTCTTTTGTTTAGTCCGTGTTCGCTCATTTCGACTCGTTCCTTTCGATCAAACTCTCAATGATTCTTTCAAAGATGAAGTCTCTTGATCGTCATGTTTTCATCTGCATGTTCTCATCTTGATGTTATGATCTGCTTCACTCCTCCCTTCTTCTCTTCTTCTTCTCATCATCATCTTCTTCGTCCATGCATGATCACGTCTCCGACATTTTGAGCGCCTTATCGAAGGAACGACTTTACTCAACCAGTCTGTTTTATTTTAACTCAAATGCGATACAAAAAGTCAACTGGTAGGTATCTCAAGTCTGCCTCAGTATATGAAATAGATAATTTGAGAGGCAGTGAATGGTCTCCCCTCTGCTGTTTTATTTTTCATCCATTGAGAATGGAAGGAGGAACTTTACTGCGTCGCCGTGCACTGCCAGCATGCGCGCGAGGAAGAAATGCAATTATGAGAAGACGATGACGATAGTGACGATAGACTGTATGCTATATGAAGACGATGACGACAGTGACGATAGACTGTATGCTATATGAAGACAATGACGATAGTGATGATAGACTATATGCTACATGAAGACGATGACGACAGTGACGATAGACTGTATGCTACATGAAGACGATGACGACAGTGACGATAGACTGTATGCTACATGAAGACGATGACGATAGTGATGATAGACTGTATGCTACATGAAGACGATGACGACAGTGACGATAGACTGTATGCTACATGAAGACGATGACGACAGTGACGATAGACTGTATGCTACATGAAGACGATGACGATAGTGATGATAGACTGTATGCTATATGAAGACGATGACGACAGTGACGATAGACTGTATGCTACATGAAGACGATGACGACAGTGACGATAGACTGTATGCTATATGAATCAGATAACGATTTCAGGAGCATGCAAAGTCCGTGTTTTCTTGGGCTGTTCTGCTGCTTTTGCATGCTGGTTCAATCCTCGGTTTTCTATGTTCTCGTGACCACACACGCTCAACTGAAGGGGATCCTGCCGTTCGATGTGTCTGAAGCGATCAACTAGTAATGGTCTGCGATATCATGCAGGGAACATGCCATCGAAAGCAACTTGTTTGATCCGAGGAGGAGAGGGGGTCGACGGTCTGCTCTATTTCTTGGAGAGCGGAAATGGTAGATCCGATGTGAATCGGAAGAGGAGGAGATAATCATCTGCCAGGAACAGCAGTGACGGGCAAGATCAGAGGGCTAAGGGAAGGAGATTACACGATCAAGATACATTCAGTGAGCTTTGTTGCTGATAGATACCCGTTAGGTCCAACAGCTTACAAACACGTTTTGTAGTTGGGAGACATCAGCAATGGCGGTAAGAGCTGTGGGAAAGTGTACAACCCGGGTGAAGAAGGCTCGAGAGCCTCGGAAGCAAGCGAGGCGGGCGATCTCGGACGATTCGCTGCAGGCAATAAGAGTCTGCGATGAATCCGCGGGTGACAGAGAGAGCAGACAGCAACGGGGCGATCCAAGTGAACGTCGTCAGCAATCGCATCCCTCTGTCGGGAAACTTCAACGTGATTGGAAGAGCTGTGAGGATGTCTCAGGCAAGCACGAGCCCGCTGACTCCCTTGTCTCACCAGGCGATCGTTCACGGCAAAGAGGCTCCTGCGACCGAATCTCGTATGCTCGCTGCCACCGTGCACCTGCTTCTCACCGCATACGTACAGGTTTAGCGTGGGGGGTCATCGGAATCGCAGACGAATAGCAGTCGTCTAGAGCGAGAGAGGAATTTCGAATGCTGATAACCAAGTTAGGTAGATGTCTATCGTTTCATGTCATTTTTACCTTCTCCTTGCCCTCAATGTAGAACAAAATACTCTTGACTGTCCGAATCTGTGCTGTCACGATTTGAACTGAGAACCATGAAGGTCGATGCGTATCCATCGAGACTGTACAACATGAATCAACATGAGTTCAAGCTACACAGTGAACATCTCACCTGCATGTTGTCAAGAGCTGAAGCTTGACGTTGATGACTGCCTTACGAATTTCCATAACTGTTTATCCCTTTGATCAACTAGCAAAATTCTCATATGTTTGAAAAGTCTAAACATCTATACAGAGTTATGTACTGCTTTTCAACTGATATCTTCTTGATCTCCTCGATTGCAAGGCTTAGGATAGCGTTCATGTCAAACTTGAAGGTAAATGGTAAGAGAGATCGCTGCCGGACATCGTCAGCATCAAAACAAGGAAGATATGACTATCAACAAGCTCTGCGAAGAATTTTGCTTCTTGTCGTCTTCTATCATTCTTCACAAGAAATTCGCTGATATTCAAAAGGCAAACATCAATGGAGGTTGCAGGTATTGAAGAATCACCAATCATCTTCATGATTCTCATTCGTTCCGTTCACAACCGGCTGAACCTGTCGTATCTATACAACATCACATCTCCATTCTCGATTTGAGACAAGCTTCCTCTCAATACCTGACTTCCTGTCTCGCTGCTAAACCCGATGGCGTGATGTCCAAGAAAAACGACAGCAAACTCGATCATACTGCAAGCCATCAGGGCTGGCACCACTTGGAGGCGTGCCTCACCTTGTTCGATCTTTCTTGTACTGGCTCTGGTTGAAGAGGCGAGAGGGAACGTCGTTGGCAGAGGAGTGGAGCTCTGAGAAAATGCAGTACAACTCGTTGACTAGCTTCCTCTCGAGCTGCCGTCTGGTGGTGTCCATGTGCTTGGACACTCGCCGAGTCTGCAACCCCCATCACGAGCGTTGCACGTGCAACAAGTTGGCAACCTGTTCGTTCGACCTGTGAGCAGCACAGAACAAAGCTCTTGAATGCTTCTGCTTGTCTTTCCCCGTCCACCCAAACACTCCGAGTTTCGAACAACCTTCGGGGGCTGCACATTTCTTGCCGTTGTTCTACGAAACCAAAGCACGTTATCTCACATCACTTTGCGATGAAAAGAGCTCATCACCTTGAGATCTACGTGATGCTTCAGTCTATGCAGGGCACAAGTTTCCTTTTCTCTCGTAGCCGCGTCTCCGAATGATGCCTGAGCTGTCTCTCAACAAACACGCAAAGATCGCTCAAGGAACCTGACGAACACAGCCTTCGTGTCGACATTTCTTGTTCTGTTCTGGTGGTCACATCCAAGACAGACAATGACATGTATCACCTTCAGGTCTAAGTATCCACTCGGTTTATGTAGTGTGCAGTACTCAGGTGAACCTCCGACAGGGCCGAACAAGCGCGTCTGTTGTTGGGTTACTTTTGGAAATGAATGTGACGATTTCTGCCTTCTGGCACCCTGGATAGAAGCAGCTGTTGCGCGTGATGATGATGTCTCCACTGTGCTTGTGTGCTCCACATCGCTGCGTTCGCCTTGTCAGAGATCCGAGCTCCAAGTCAAGCTCACTCACCAGAGGAGGTGACTGCTTTGTGGCCCCGTAGATGGCCCTCGATCGGCAGAACATGCACTTTCGTCGCAGAGAGATGACCTGGTAGATCTTGCTGAAGCATGCTTCCTCCGTACTGACAAGAAGCTCTGGGGATGTGCAGCTCTTGCATCGAAACTCTATCCATCGTGCATCTGACCGCCGCACTATCCCCATGGAGGCCACGTTCTTCTCGCAGCAATGGCAGGGGCACTCCTTCCACCACTCACGCAGCCTGCCGTGCATGCCAGCTGCTCCCTCTCCTCCCTCTCCTCCCTCTCCCCCGCCTCCTCCCCCCACGCTCACTGCCTTCAGCAGCACCAGGAGAAGCGCCCCCCGCATCATGCTCACAGCATGACGACTGCGTGGGAGGGCAGCGATTTTCGATTATGAGACCTATTAGAAAGCGTCCAGGGCAGCTCTGCTCTAATAGGCCCCTAGCCGCCACTCAGTCCCGCTCATACCATCATAAGTAGTTCCTGTCTCTCCACCACCACCACCACCTCCTCCTCCTCCTCCTCCTCCTCCTCTTGCTCCATCACCTGTTGGCTCCTCCCACCCATCCCCCTCATCTTGCTCCTCCTCTTGGCTCCTCCTCCTCCTCCTCCTCAGTCCTCCTCCTCCTCCTGCTCCTCCTCCTCCTCCTCCTGCTCCTCCTCCTGCTCCTGCTCCTCCTCCTGCTCCTCCATCTCCTCCTCTTACTCCTTCATCTCCTCCTCTTGCTCCTCTTGGCTCCTCCTCCTTCTTTGGCTCCTCCTCCTCCTCCTCCTTCTCCTTCTCCCCTCCTCCTCCTCTTGCCCCTCCTCCTACTCTACCTGTTGATCCTCCTGTTGATCCTCTTCTTGCTCCCCCTCTTCCTGCACCTGCACCTGCACCTGCACCTGCTGCTCCTGCTGTACGCTGTCGAATGTCTACTCCTGCTTCTCGCCTGGCTGCTTCTGCGCATTTCTTTCCTTCACTGGAAAACTGACGCCATGGGGCAGGAGCTGCTGATTTTTCCACGTGATGGATTTGAGGTGAGATGCTGTCATGGAGCTGAAAACTTTGGACGAGCCTGCGGAGCTTTCGGAGGACGATCTTTCGAGCGCTCTCTTGAAGAAGATCTCGCTTAGTGAGAGGAGGAATAACAGCTTGCAAGAGAGGATACGAGAGTTGGAGAAAGTGAGCCTTGACTGATGCTTGAAATGCTTGCTGATCCACATTCCTTCAGGAACTAGTTAGAGTCAAGAAAACCTCTTTGATTTCACGCAACAATCAATGGCTTTACTTCTGCAATGTTTGCAGGAGGAAGACAAACCAAGCGAACCTTAGGTCTCATCAGAAGTTGAAGTTCGACGCTCTGAGACGAACCTGTCCTTCAGGATTCACTTTGCAGAATGGAAAGAGACGACCATAGTCTCTGTATCATTCGTGAGAATCATCTTCCTGCAAGAGAGGTTTCACAAGCTCAAGGTCCTGTACAAGCACTTCTTTCACTGGTTTCTCCTCTCCTCTCAGGTGACGTCATGGCTGCTGACGTGCGTGCAATTGATGCTCAAGCATGTCAGAGCTCGTCAAATCATCACTTTGAGCCGTGGGAGGCACAGGAAGGACTTCCACATCCTCCTTCCCCGCAACCACCAGCACAAACTCACGCAGTCGGTGACTCTCACCACTGGCTGCTGTACGGCACAAACGGAAGGGTATCCCGAGCAGATTCAGACACCGCCTCGAGCATTGCAGATGCCAATGAGTCGAAGGAGAGGTCGAGATGGGAAGAACTGAACACGTCAGTCGAGCTTCTTTGATGACTCGTTATGACTGTTTCAAGCAGTTCGAGAACTTCATTGGAGAAGAAGCCAAGAGCAGGTAAAAGGATGTATCGTGCACAGAAAATTGATCTAACTCCTGATGAAGGGCTGGCAAAACTTTGGGGGATGGAGACTGCCAACACAACAGAATTTATGTAAAGAACAGACACTTAGCACATGTTTCCTAGCAAACTGGTTAATGCGAATACAAAGTTGTGAGTGTAATAGGCAGACTCAATCATGGCGGACAAGAATTCGATCTGAGAAATTAAACATTACGCTTTTGCTTGAGCGTATGAGAGTATATGGCGCGTCCATTCATGTCAATCCAAGTTGTGATCATCACATCCCCATCCACCTATCGTGTCATGTCAAACAAACAAGAGGGAGATCTCTCCAGATGGCGATGATACACCTGATGATGCATGAAGCCCGGGTCAACAGCTCCAAACTCCATCATGGGCAGGGGCTTGACGATGCCTCTCAAACATCCATTCCCAGATACCTGCGCAAGATCACCAACAAGGTAAAGGTTTGCAAGCACGAGTACATAGTACTGCACTCCGTTGTGCTGCAAGTGCTGATGGTTGTGATCATGACCGGAGATGTACGCGTCCACCTTGTACTTCTCCAGCAGCGGTTTCACCAGCTCTACCAGCGAGAACGTAGACCCATGCTCTCCACCGGAGTAGACGGGATAATGCCCTATCACAATGAGCCAATCAGCGGTAGACTGGGCGAGAGTCTCCTCCAACCTGATGCTGGTCAGAAACATCTAAGATGCTCAAATCTGCATCACCACAAAAGTTGTTCGGACGCGGCCTTCTGTCTGATATGAAACCTCGAGTCGTAGCGGGCGAGAGCTTCTGGTTGCACGATACCTTCACGGATCTTTTCTAGGAGAAGCGTTCTTCCATAGCCTTCGTCCAAAATGACAGTATCAACAAATACAAGCTGCAGCTGCTTGCCGTTGCTTCCAACATCTCGCACTGTTGTGTAGTAGTAGTTGGGAAGGATCCAGCGCTTGTCGAAGCCGGCTTTGCTGTAATCTATTTGCGCCTCGGGGTTGCCATAGTGATCATGGTTGCCCAACGTCACATACCAGGGGACGTTCATGCTCGGCTGATTGAAACGATCTCTCCACACGGAGTCGAACAAGGGGTCGTTCACATCCTGTACTCCGTGAAAGTAAAAGTTGTCTCCTACAGCCAGCACGAATTGCACTCCCGTCTTCTCGGCCACTTGAGCCATCACCCCAGCCACGGCCTTCTGAGTGGCTCCAGCAGAAATATGATTCGGATCAGGCTTCAACACACAGTTGTACGGCCCACAACCCCAGTCACCAATGGAAGCGAATGAGAGAGCATTATCTCTATACCTGCACACTCGTTACGGTGGCATACACAAGGAATGCTGCTGAGAATACTTAGGAAGCTCAACGAGAGGAAGAGGGTTGTCTGCTCTTGTGATCAAACAGGTCTCTCCGGGCTCGTCACACCTGTGTCCCTTCATTCAGCGGAGTGACCAGCTACAGCTCACGTACCTCCCCGTGTACTCCAAAGGGGCATCAACCTGTGAGGAGGGAGAGGGAGCAGTCAGCTTCATCCACCTCCTCCCATGTCTCCTCCTCCTCCTTCACCGCTAGCGACGCAGCGACGACCGTCAGCCCTACCAGCACCCTGACGCCATGACCGAGCATGTCCCTGGCAACGGGGAGGTCCAAAAGTGGTCCAGACGGTTTCCATTTAACGGAAAATGTAACGGATAAGAAACGGCCAAACGGCCCAGAGGGGTTCAAACATGTCTTGGAGCGCCATGGTAAGTAGGAAACACGAAATGACGAGAAGAGAAGGGAGGGGGGGGAGGGGGGGGAGGAGCAGGATGAAGAAGAGGGGAGGACAGGGAGGGAGGGCGAGAGAGAGAGAGAGAAGGATGGAGAGAGAAGTGGGAGAAGAGTTGGGGATATGATGTGGAGTGTCCTTGTAAAAAAAGGAACGTATTAAGAAACAAGTGCTGATAAAGAAGTTCAAGAAATTAGCATACAGAATAAGAGAAAATCAACTGCGAAAACAAATTGCATACGTAGAGCAGGGATACAAATGCATCTGTTGGTCAGGGATAGCACGATCTTACTGGTGTTGAAGGATGGCTATCGGGACGGGTACAAGCGAACTGGCAAGGTTAGCATCATTTCTTGATTCCCCTTTGTTTGGTCCTGATCGCAACGTGCATAGCCTGAAAGCAAGAGAGGCTTGGTGGATCGAGCAGCTTATATGTCCTTCCTCGAAACTCAAGTAGAGCAAATCTAGATCTTCCTCGTGTTGACTCGTTTGCAGCTGGAGCGAGTGACGGCATCATGCAAGACGGTGGAGGCCTACAACTGCAGGTTGAACACAATCCAGGTCAGAAGATCCTCAGACCATCGGCGAGTGAGCCTCTACTCGTTCATAACCTCTCTGCTTCTCCTCCAGGACTCTTTGGCGCATTTGGACTCGAAAGTGAGCAACAACACCAAGTTGATCTCTATAGCACACGTGATTGTTGCTGTCTCTTGCCGCTGCTCGACTCTGACTTCATGCCTGCTGAGCAGTCCTTTGCAGAACAAGTCGATGACGAGATGAAGCGATTCAAGAATGTGAAGTCAGCGCAGCTGCTGCTTCTCCTCTGAGATGTGCCCTCAGGTCTACAACAACAAGTTTGACCGCATGAGCGAGAGCGTGTCGAGGTTGATTGAGGCTCCTCCTCCTCCTCCTCTGACGGTCTTCTAGCATTCTCGACATACACCAGCAACTGCTAGGACGCTTGGAGAAGCTAGAAGTGAGCTATGATGACGTGCGTCTGAAACTTGTGACGTCTGATCTACCTAGGCACGTCATGAAGAGCATGAAAGAAGTCTACTGCATATGGAGGTGAGCAAGACTCGTCCTCCTCCACACTCATCACAATCTTCTTCTCATCCCCCGCTTGCTGATCGCTGGTTGTCCTGGTCTTTCCTGGGAGATTGATCAGAGTGTCAGGAACGAGTCACGATGGCGATGAACAAGCAGAGCATTCAAGTGCGACAGCCCGGCGTTTGTCGTTTGCCTTTCAGTGACGTGGCTGCAAGATTGAAGAGCGAATGATGGCAATGGAGGAGAGAATCATGCTCATGTTTAAGAGCCATGTACATCCCATCCTTGTTGCCCTCTCCTCCTATCTCTTTCCTCTAATTCTTTGCCTTCTCCTGTCATCCTTCTCTTCACCCATTCCATCCGTCCAATCCTCACTACTGATGACATGACGGCAGAAAGAAGACTCCCAGGCATCGATCGAGCGTGCGAGTACTCAGGTTCTCCTCCTTCTCCCTCCCTCCGCCTCTGACTCTCGTAGCTCCGCGAGTTGGGAGGCAGCATCAACGACATGAAGCATGAGACCAGCCTAGATCGAGATAAGATCCGACAAGTTGTCGCCGAGATGTCTCGGTCTTCTTTCTCTCCTCCTCCTCCTCCTCCTCCTCCTCCTCCTCCTCCTCCTCCTCCTCCTCCTCCTCCTCCTCCTCCTCCTCCTCCTCCTCCTCCTCCTCCTCCTCCTTTTCTTTCTTCTAAACATCAAACGCTCCCTCGCAGGAAATGCTCGAAAGAAGTTGAGCTCCTCTCTTCTTCTCTGCAGGAAAAGATTGACGATGTTGACAAGCGATCGATCAAGTCAGCAGCTTTGCCTACCTCTTCCTCTTCCTCTTCCTCCTTCTCCCCGCCCCTTTGCCCATTCGCTTCTCCTTGCTTTATCCAGCCCTCCCCTCTCCTGCTCTCCTTGCTTCTCATGTTTCCTCGCAGGCTCTCCTCTGACAGCATATCTCGCACGGACTTGGCTATCTCGCGCATGCAGGTGAACTTGGTTGCTCCGGCAGGAGGGTGACAAGCGATCAGTCGGACATGAGCGAGCTCGAGTCGCGCGTCAACGTTGAGATTCGGCGAGGTGAGGGGAGGAGGAGTCGACTTCTCTCACGGGCTCGCAGCTGCTCTTGACTCGCAAGAAGCCGAGCAGCAGCTGTCGAAGCACCTTGACGTGTCGCTTCAAGCGCTGCCGCGAGCCCTGCAGGAGGTGGACGCGGTGAGAGAAGAGAGAAGACGGTCTGAGAGGAACTCACATGGCGCGAGAAGATGCGCATGGAGATCGTGCGACTCGACAATGAGAGGCTGAAGGTGCGAGGAAGGAGCAGAGAGAAGCGGCTGATGCCTCTTGCAGCTCAAGGACTTGATGCTGAACAGACTGAAAGACGTAGATGAGGAGCTCCGCCGATGTTACGAGGTCAGAAGAGAGGTGGTGATAGTCATGATGAGATGTGGTGGTGGTGGTGGAGGAGGAGGAGGAGGAGATACAACGGGCGATGATGGAGGTGAAGGTGAGGGTGAGATGTTGTGTTGATTATGATGATGGAGGTGATGGTGATGGTGATGGAGATGGAGCAGAAAAAGATTGAATCTTCAAGCTTGTTGTTGAGGCCTGACCGAAGTCATGCCAACGACTTCATGTCATCCCACGATTACTTGGACAAGGTGAAGCCAAGACCTTCTGCTCCCTCCAGCTCCGCTACTTCTTCCTCTCCTGCTCTCCCTCCTCTCTTGTTCAGCTGTAGGCTGACGCTGCGATGTATCTGCAGGACGCCTCCAGGCACGAGGCCTCCAAGAGTCGGAGGAGAGAAGATACGTGGGAGGCAGGCGAGCAGGGCAGGGGGGCAGCAGCAGGAACGAGATGGAACGTGGGCGAGAAGAGAGACGCGAGGCTGACGGAGGAGGCGAAGCCCAGCTACAGTGAGATCAGAAGCCGATCCATGTCTCCGCAGAGAAGCATGCAGCTGCTGGGTGAGAGCTTGAACCCTCCTACCTCATCGCCCTCACTCCCTTGTTGTAGACGACACGCGATCAAGCCTGGAGCTGCGCAAGGAGGAGAGGAGGAGGCGACTGAAGGAGCTGTGAGAGCTCTGCTGCTGCTCGCCTTCTTAGCCCTTATCCTCTTGCAGGTACGACGAGCTTTCATCCCTCGAGATCGAAGAAAGTCATTTCAGGAAATAATACAAGTCGTTAAGTCTCCTCCTCCTCTGATGCTCCATGATCAGAAGCCGTAGATGAACCTCGACGTCCATCGTCCGATCTGGTCAGCCGGCATCTTGGTCAGCTTGCAGACTTCCGCCTTCACTTCCAGCTTAGAGCATAGAGATTGCAGCACTCGCGCGCAGTTTCGCAGGCAAACCTCCGAGTCTCGTCCTTCCATCAGGATGTCCACCAGCTCCTTCAGCCCCCCCTGCCTCGCGAGCATGCGGTACAGCAACGAGATCTCCACCGTCAGCTCCTCGTCCGCATGCCGCAAGCAGTATCTCAGCGCCTTCATGGTCGACCCTCCTCCTCCCTCCTGCGCGTACTCGTGACCCGCCACTGCCTCGCGCATGAAGGCATGCTCAGCGATGCCGTGCAGCGCCTGCACCGCATGCCACATGCACTGCATGGCTGCGTCGCCATCGTGTGCGGGCTGCAGCAGCAGGCAGTCCAGCAGGCTCTCAGCTCCCCTCCTCCACACGTCCACCGCTTGCTCGGGGATCATTACCCAGAACGAAAGCGCCTGTGCCGCGACCGCTCGCTGCTGGACCTCCAGGCTGCGCAGGAGGACGTCGATGGTGGCGTCGATGGCGCTGACGCCCAACTTAGGAACGAGCTTGCAGACCTCGAGGATGCGAGCCCTGATGCTCTCTAGCGGCTCGTTGGTTCCTCGCTCGGAGACGCGGGCAAGCACGAGGGAGGCATGATAGCGCGAGCGAGCGTCGGTGGCGAGGACGATCATCTCAAGTAGGATGGGGACAACGTTTTGTGAGACTATCACTGCGCGCTCCTCCTCCTCCACCGCGATCTCTGCCAACGCTCTCGCTGCCTCCGACCGCGCGCGATGGTCGTCAGAGCGGAGGGTCGCGAGCAGCTCCATCAGCCCCCCGTGATGCGCAAGGAACGTGAGCGCGGCTGACGCGCAGGCCTGCGTGTCGGCAGCGCCTGTGGCAGACTTGCCGTCAGTGACCTTGTCGTCGACACAGAGGGCGCGCGAGAGGAGGCGGCAGGTGCCCAAGGAGATGTCGTGCTGACGGAGGGCGAGGGAAGCAAGGAAGCGACGATTCTCAGGGTTTTCAGCAAGGACGGCGACGAGACAAGCAGCTTCAGACTGAACGAGGCAGCGGTCGGAGAGGAGGGAGGCCAGCAACGTCTCCATCAGGCTGCTCTTCAAGACCAAGTCTTGCATGCTCGCTTCCCCGATGCAGAGGTTCACGACCATGGCGAGGCCTGCGCTGAGCTCTTCTTCCGAGACCGAGGGGCGAGTGATGCAGTCGATGACTGGCTCTACCGCATGGCCGAACAGCTTCCAGTATCCCCCCAGCTTGCTCATCCGCCGTTTGATCGAAGGATGCAGCGAGCAGAGCGCCAAGACTTGCAGCGCTGCTGCTCGCGTCTCTTGTCTCCCCAGGTTGACGGCGAAGAGAAGAGCTTCCAACCCTCCCGCGTCAGCCATCGCAACGCTCGTCCTCCCGTCCATTGCAAGGTTCCTCGCGAGACTCATCGCGTCCATGCAGACTTGCGAGATGCTGCTGCTCATTAGGCGCACAAGAGGCTCGAGGAGCTCCGGGTGCTCTTGCAGCACTTCCTCCTCTCCGCTCGTCAGCATCGCCAGAGCTCCAAGCGCATGACCCTGGAGGAGAAGCTCCTCCTCCTCCTCCTTTGTCTCCATCGCCTCGACCATGTCTGCGTTCATGCGGAAGTGGAGGAATCCCTCGTCCCAAAGGGGCTTCGACGTCTCTTGCCTGCTCGTAACAAGCGCATGCCATTCGTCGCAGACAAAAGAAGCATCCTCCAGCAGCACGTTGTTGATCTGCTCATGCTGCAACCTCCGTACGATCTCTGTGATCGGAAGATGTTCGAGGGCGTCGCAGGGACGAGCTCGAGCCGCCCGAAACAAGTACTTGTTGACATCGATGAAGGTCATGCAGACGAACCTCTCCTCTTCATCCTCGCTGTGAGAGAAGACAAGGATGTAGATAATGGCGCTTCGCAGGTCATCCAGTTCAAACTCGAACACGTCAGACCATGAAAGCTCATCTCCTCTCCGTCTCTCTGTGACGATCTCGTGCTGACCGCACACAATCTTGAGCGTGAACTCCGCATCCCTCTTCCTCCCGACGTCTCGCAGTCCTCGGGCTCGTAGGCAACTTAACCGGATCGAAGCCTTCCGCTTCCTCGCTGTCAGCCCCACCAACGGCGCGACTCCGAACTTGTTGAGGATGAGCGATCGAAGCTGATCTCCGCCCTGCTTCCTTCCGCTCTCCCCTTGTCTCTGCCGCTGCGAATGCAGCATGGAGAGCATGGACTTTCGCTGAGAGTCTACGGAGGAGAAAGACTCTGGTGTGTTGCATCGCGATCGAGGAGGGGGGTCGAGGAACAGTCTGTTACCCAACAACGTCTCGTTATGTCGCCCTCTGCCCTCGTAGTCCATCACCAGCAGCGTCTTGATCATGCTCAGGCTCGTCGTCTTCAGTGTCCGCGTCGTTGCTGTCTGCAGCAGGTCCACCAGAAGCTGCATCCCCTCGTCTGCCATCACCTCCCGCGCGCTGCTGAAGTAATTCGCCATGGGCCCTCCCGCAAATCCGATCCAGTGCGAGGGGATGCGCATGAGCAAAGAGAGTAGATGGAGGGCTACCTCCTTGCAGTCGTCTGGGTGACCCTTCAAGATGTGCAAGAGGTCCTGCACCGCCTTCTCCTTCACCAGCTCTCTCCTGACGTCATACAAGTATGCAGCATCCGCTTCCGAGTAGTCGCTGTCGATCTCGTCAGAGCTCTCGCACAAGAGAAGGAGGGCGACGAGGCTTAAGAAAGCGTTTGGATCTTCCTTTCGCCTCGCTATCTTGAGGAATACATGGACGCCAATGTTCTTGGCTATCTTTCTGCACGTCTCGAAGCTTCCATGATATCGACCCGCTTTCTTGCTTCTCATGCTCAAGATGGTTCGAAGGATCAAGATGATTTGCTGCTGTGGATCTTCCTCTAATCCCTTCAGTACCGCCGAAGCCACGTCGTCGTTGAGCTTGTACAGCATCCTCAACTGGGTGAAATCTCAGATGCTTCTCTCTCGCGCACAGCTCTCACTCTTCTCTGTCGATTCTCTTCCGATGTCTTCATCACCTCCTCTATCAGTTGCCTGCCGCTGTATCGTAATTGCCTCTGAACCGCCATTCCGTTCTCCTCCGCTCCAAGATCTCGCAGCCATGAAAGCACTTGGTCGCAAGTCATGCGCGACACCGATGTCTCGGCATGGCTCGACTCCCCATACGCACCAAGAATTTTGATCGCTCTTGTGATCAAAACTTCTGATGCTGTAGAAACAAGACGATCAGAAGTTTGTTGGGAAGGTATGAACACGTGGTTACGGCCCTCTCCTCCTTCTTTCTCTTCCTCCTCCTTCTACTGCTGCTGCTGCTGCTGCTGCTGCTGCTGCTGCTGCTGCTGCTGCTGCTGCTGCTGCTACTTGGGCTGTTTCCCTTTCTTTACGTCCTCATGTCAACGCTTTCCTTGCTATACTCACCGCTTCCCCCATGGCGGTATTCCATGTTGCTGCCGTTACTGTTTCGTCGGTTACATCGCCGATATGCCACCGGGCCCGACTCAGAACGAGGCGCAGGGGATGCTATGATGATTCAATGGAGTGAGGGGCACAGCAAGTGAGCTTGACCAGCGTTGTTTATCTACATGCGCGACTCATTCCCGTGACTAGTCCGTCAGTTCTCAGCGAAGTTTCCATGCCCTGTCTCAGCCGCATGTTTCTGTGCTCCGTCACTGCCCTGAATCCCTTGGCCGCACACAAGGCATCTAAGCGAGAAGTTGGAGGTGTCTGTGAACTGTCGCTTGTCACGAAATGTTTTGACAAGGGCGATGGCGAGCTCCTCAGCCTGCAGGGCGTCAGCTCACCCCACGAGAACACTGGGAGGAGGACGAGCACCTCGAGGTCATCCACCCGGAACAGAGTCACTTCCTTGCGACCCTCGAGCTCTGAGATCGCATCGTAGTGTATCCCATCATACATGAGGTACATCCTCCGCGAGAGACCCCTGCCTTCCCCTGAGAGTTGAGAGTTTAGATAACGACTTGCCAACACCTTGCGAGTGGCTCACCGAATCTGTAGAGGCGAAGAGTCTGGCAGTCGATAGCGCAGATCTCAACTTGAAAGTGACCAGCAAGAATGCTGCACTCTATGGCCCCTCCCCAGCTCGAAGACTGCTGTATCCAGTGACTGTACTCTTGGTTGCTCTTTGACAAGACAGCCTCGCCTGGGCAGGCAGTGAGAATCGTCAACCTGCATCAGGTCTCAAGCTTCACAGTACTCTTCTGGATCTGACAAGATCACTGCCGAGATGAGCTCACGGAGCTCAAGGGCGCTACTGGTTTGGTGGATGTTGTCAACTGGCGCCATGCAGTAGGCGATGGAGTTGAACAAACAGGAGTTGTCGGAGGGGATCACCTTCCTCACAAACTTCCGCGAGGCAGCAGATTCTTCTTCTGCCATCTCCGACACTCTCAGCAACGTGCCACCTTCTACGCCCGCAGCACTCAAAGGAGTACTGGAGTTCAAGAAGGGCTTGAGCGTCTCTTGAGGAGGAAACCCCACGAGGATTTTCTGCCTGTTGGGAGGGATGCCAGTCTTGGCCATAATCTCCGCCTGCAGATCCCGCACAGTCTTGTCTCCTTCCAAGTTGATCTGGCATCGACCCGCAGGTCCTTGAACTCCGATGATCTGCGAGCACGAGTGATAAGACCGCCAGGAGGGGACGAGCAGCGAATGACCATTGCTGTGGTTGAGCCTTTAGCCGGAAATCCATCAGATGCTTCAAAAGTCAATGTTCAGTATTGCACTGGTCTATCCTTTGCTCAGCTCGACCCTTTAGCTAAGCTTCGCCTTCGTCATGATCTCCTTTTCATCGTCTCGTCCTTACGTGTCCTCCTTGCCTGGTCTCCTTCTCTTCATCTATCTTCATTCTCTTCACTCTTCCTCCTTGCAGTGAAGCTTCCACCACGATTCTCGCTCCACTCCTCTCAACTGTTGCTCTAGCATTCTCCTCTGCTCTCCGTGTCTCCTCCTTGATAGCTCACTTGATAGCTCAAGGTCCCTCCCCCTCCCTCCCCTTCGCTCCCCCTCCCTCCCCTTCGCTCTTCTTTTTCCCCATCATTTTGGACTCAGCCAAAGACCTCCAGCGATTAAAATGTTGGCGTCAGGGTCTCACAACTTGGGCTATTATTTGAATGACTATATGAATATGTTTCTTCTTTTGAAAATATAGAATTAAATTTTGGCTCTAATCTTGAATTTAGAAAATTTTGTGTAGCACAAGGCACCCGAGCTCGATCCGCTGACTCAGCGCGATGAAGTGATGAGCCAGTTAGGTTGAGGGTAGAGAGAGACAGGAGGGAGGAACAGAAACACACACACACACACACAGGGAGGGAGGGAGGGAGAGACCAGGAGGGAGGGAGAGACCAGGAGGGAGGGAGGGAGGGAGGGAGAGAGAGACCAGGAGGGAGGGAGGTGCTTCATACAATGGTGTTGGAAGAACAGGGCAGCAAGAAAAGAGTGAAAAGGATGATTTTAAACGAGAAGGAAACGTTGCGAGGAGGTAGCTATCGAGGGAAGCTCTTCTGATGGAAATCAAATAAATGGCAAGAAGGATGCTACATGATTAGACAAAAGTTGGCTTGTATCAGTCCGTGGTCGTTGTATTAAGATTAGTGATAAAAGCAGGGAACTAGTAAAATGCAGGCTAGAGGAATTGAATGGATGTCAGTTCATCTGAGCTACTTGCAAAGTCTGCAGGAACAAGATGGAGGACTTCGCTATGCTCGTGCACAAACTAACAGAACCTGCGAAGCAAGGCGATTCAGCGACGGTCCGTGTGCAGGGGGACTGAATGTCAAGCTGACCTGAATATTCAGGTTCGAGAAGTTTTGCGCGATTCAAAGCGATTGCATTTTCTATGGCAACCGACGACGGTACAGCAAGAAGCCATCGACAAGTAAGAAACCAAGCAACATTGCTGGTATCATGACTCTTCTTGAAGGTGCATCGACACTTGTCTACCTTCGGGGGGTGGGGAGCAGCATCTCAAGGGCTGGGTTGTCACCTCAGTCAATGAGTGGGGAGGAGATCAAGAGCGGATATTCCTTCTCACCGACAAGCGATGTTACCGTATAAAGTTTGACTTCGACTCGAAACAAGTAACTGCTTCCAAAGCCATCGAATTGGTGAGACACGACTACAACTTTCGAGGCCTCTGAGACGGATTTGATGTCAGAGTGAAGTCATACGGGTGGAGTATGGATCCTTCAAAGCAGCAAAAGCGTCCCTCACGACTTGGGTAACCTATTCGTGTTCCTTCATCCTCACTATATTCTTGTTCCTCCCGACCCTCCCTAATGATATCTGCCCCATGCATTACACTTCCCTTCCTCTCTTGTAAGACATGTTCAATTGCGATGGACAGGTGTGGAAGAAGGAGATAGAGCAGCAGCAGGTGAGCTGCCTTCTCCTGCTCTTGTCAAGCTCACGACCCTCCTTCAGGGATTTCGCATCTTCACGCGAGAGTTGGATGGCAACAAGAGCATCAACGCGATCGCTCGCGAGCAGCTGCCGGCACTGCTGGGCACTGAGCCAACGCCACAGGTGGAGATTGTCAGGGATCGTAATCAAGCAGGTTAAGGCTTGAGCAGGAGGAATTCTACCGCGAGTATAGAGCTTTCGGTGCAGAGGAGGAGCCGTGGAGGGAGGAAGTGTTCGCACAGGTGAGCATGGCTGTCCATTCGCCAAGGTGACTGGCGCACAGGAACTCGCTGCTGCCTTCATGGCCGCGTCGATTCTCAGCGGGGCAAACTTTGACGTCCGTCCAGCTGAGATGGACAAGGAAGTACCGGGTGGAGTTTTTTCAATGTGATGAGTCTCAGCTCGGGGGCTGTGCTGATAAGACGTTGGGCAGGTTCTATAACAGTTTGAGTCTTGGCAAATACTCCAAGACAGCTTGAGGCGTGTGAGAAACCAACGAACTATTGAAATGATGAAAACGAGCGAGAGGGCAAGCGGGGCGGGTTGTCAGCGATACCTGCGAAACGGGGCCTGAGGACATAAATACCGTGAAATGTTTGTGAATATGAGTCAACTTTTGTTCGTTACGAAATATTCTTCTAAGCTTGAAACAATGATGGGAGGCTGAGCCTTCTTGGGCTGATTGTGAACAAACAAGTTAATCTATCATCGCACCAACACACATTAAACTCACCGTCGCGAAATTTCCTTGATTCTCTGACGTGGAGATGGCAATCGTGGTTGTGTTTCGACAAACGTTTTGAAACCAGCCGACACTCTCGGGGTTGTCGTCAACCATCAACGCCAGCTTATTTTCGGCCGAATATTCTCCAAGCACTCGCCCAAGGTATCCTCGTCCTTCTACTGTCTCGCAGAACAGGATGTGGGTGGAGTTGAGACCAGCATCACAGATTCCTGCTTCCCTCAGGGCCTCCACTACCACGCCCTCGCACTCGTCGTCCTTCCAAGACCCATGCGGGTACGTCTCGTTCACCACCGTGTGGTTCTCCATGTAGCGGGTCAAGGTGTCATGCCCCGAGTGAGGGAATTGAGTGACAAGAAACAGGTCGGTAGAAGCAGCGAGATGCATCAGGACGGGTCCCACGCCTTCAATCATCTGCAGGTGGGTCTCGCCTTGAAAGAAAACTTTCTGAATGTCAGATTCTTTGAAGACCGCATTGTTAGTCACGACCAGCACTCGTCGCCCTTTCAGCTCCTTCAGCTTCCTCGAGTCCATGCTCACTGAGTTCATCATGTCATGTACGTGCTGCGGTAACCCCTTTTGTGGCGCTGCGGAAGCCGAGTGGGTGCCCTTGCCGGCGAAGCCCAACGAGCGGAAGAGCTGGACAGACAACAACTTGATCATCGCAAAGATCCAGGAGGAGATGGAAGGGTAAGACCATGGCAAGTACGCCTGCAGATCGCTTGTCTCTTCACCTCCACCGCGCAGGCGCATTGATGAAGGTCTTTCTGCTGCTCGCGGCCTCACGCCCTGGACTGCTTCTGTGCCAGAACGAGCCTTCGGCTTGTTCTTCTGAGATTTCTTCTCTTCTTCTGCCTTGATAAATTCCTTGAGCTGCTCTCGCTCAACCTGTCGAGCGTATCGATTGGTCACACGTCGGATGACAAGGAAAGGGTTGTTGGGATCTTTCTTCTGCTTGGTTAACGCCTGCACCTTGGCTTTGTCACGGAGGAATTCGCCCAGCAACTTGATCATTTCATCTTCAGGCTTTCTTTTCTTGGTCTTCTTTGGCTTGCCCCCGGCGTCCGTCTGGACCGGCTTGAATCGCTCGTTTCCCTTGAAACCCAGCGACTTGCTGCCGTCTGTTATCATGGGCTTGGGGGCGCTTGCCTCGAGAAGCTGCTTCTTCTCTTCCTCGTACTTCTTGGCTGCAATCAAGTTCAACACATTCACCACAGTCTTGCGGACAATGCGCTCCTTCGCCTTCTCTGCTTGCACGTCCGGATAAGCTTCGGAGACATTGCGCATGCGGTTCACTTCCGACCAGAACTTTTTGTGTAAGCGAGAGATGTCACTTCTCTTCTCGGTCGGGGCCTCGAGGTCACTACCACGAGTGATAGAGATGAGGCCGGGTATCTTAGCTGACTTCCTTCGTTTGACCTCACCGCTCATAATCAATGCTGCGTCTTTGAGCATCTTATGCATGTTACTTGTCCACGAGTCCTCCTCTTCCTCCGGGGCTAGAGAGTTGTTGAGACTCTCCCGAACCTCCTTCGAGAAACGTTCTGTGCCTGATGCATCCGACCTATGCAAGGCTTGATTGTCCTTGCCCCTCGATATCCTAGCAGACCCCGAAGACGACAGAGGAGTCGATGATGGCATCTCACAACTCTTAGCGAAGGCCCTAGAGTCAACAAAGAGGAGGAGCAGCATGAGCAGAGCTCTAGCCCTAGTCGGCATCATCTTCCAGCCCCTTCTCCTTGACTTCATTGCTCTCCTTCCCATCCCATTTCCATCCCCTCACGATCTCTACTACTCACCCCCACCCACCCACACAAGGCAAGTTGAGATATCGTACCCCCTTGTCTCCCATTTTCATCCGTCGACATCAGGACCCCTACCTCACACTTTATACCACCACCCCCTCCTTTAGATGCGGCCTCTGCGGCGGCCGAGGTCAATTGGATTACGTATTCTAATTTCAATTAGAGCACGTCTGGTCTGCGTAACCACTGTAATCGGCCGTAACGGTTACACAGCGCGGGAGAACGAAAATGAAAGAAAGCGATTCGGATGCACAAGGACGATCTCGATGAGGCCATGCTCTCCTTATACTAAGTTCCTTCCTCCTATGCCTTCCTCCTATGCCTTCCTCCTATGCCTTCCTCCTATGCCTTCCTCCTATGCCTTCCTCCCATGCCTTCCTCCCATGCCTTCCTCCTATGCCTTCCTCCTATGCCTTCCTCCTATGCCTTCCTCCTATGCCTTCCTCCTATGCCTTCCTCCTATGCCTTCCTCCCATGCCTTCCTCCTATGCCTTCCTCCTATGCCTTCCTCCTATGCCTTCCTCCCATGCCTTCCTCCCATGCCTTCCTCCTATGCCTTCCTCCTATGCCTTCCTCCTATGCCTTCCTCCTATGCTCCGCCCTCTCATGCTCCGCTCTTCTGTGATTCTCCTGTCCATGCTCGTCTCTCCTACGCTTCTTCCTGTCAAACTCCTTCCTCTATTTGTCTTTCCTTAGGTAACCCTTATTTCAATGCTCTTCCCTCCTTTGCTCATTCCTCTCCCTTATGCTCCGCCTAGCCATTCCTCACGTAATCCTCCGTCAAGTTTTCTTGTTCCTGTGCATCCCTTCAACCTTCACTGATACTCTCATCATCCTTCTTCCTGTGATCTTTCTTATGCACTTCATATTGCACGTTGCTATGAAATCTACTCTCCCTGTCTCAAATCCTCTTGTCCTCATGTGCTCTCTTCGTCCTCCTTCTCACCTTCTTGTATCTGGCTTTCTCACTGCATGAACACGTTACTCTGGGCTTTTCTTCGGTCTTTCTTCCAGCTTCACTCATTGTCGAGGAGCAACACAAGGAGGAGAAGAGGCCTTTGCTTTTCTCTGATGAATTTTCTTTCGCTGGCTCTCAAATTGACGGTCTGTTGCTGCTTGTAGGACTACATGATCGAATATCTTGAGGACGCTTCCGTCGACGTCTCTCCGACCTATCACTGCTTCCACCATTTTGGTTGAGTCCAAATTACGCTCAAGGACGTTTGTGTCCTGCCAGACAGTGCGGTCGAATACCTAGCAATGTCAGCTAAGAGGAGTCATAGCGAGGTAGAGGAGCTTTCTTCCAAGAGAAGCAAAAAGGGCACGGAAAAAGATCAAAGTGGTCTTGAGATCGCAGCCTATTCCTTCTGACGCAAGTACAGAGCGACTGTCTCCAACTCCGAGCAATGACAAGTCGAGCAAGAGTGATCTTGGAGATTGCAACGGTGAGATAAGATGAGTACCCGCAACGAAAACGTGAAATGATAGGCTGCTGTTAGGAACAGACGCCAACCGAGAGCTGCAGCCCATGAGTAGGTGAGTTGCTTCCCTCGTTCACTGACACGAGCCGTGACAACCTCCACCGTAGAATGCGGGAGGAGCAGGACTTGAATGCCATCGTGTTGAAGTCTCAGAGCATCTTTGCTGACCCGTAAGCTTCCATCGATTCAAAGGAGGAAGCGACGACCTAACTGTAAATCACAGCATGTTTCGAGAAATGTGGCTGAAACGAGAATTCTGTGACTTGTTCTTTCGTGTCGAGCCCAACAAGGTGTTGTGCGCTCATCGAGTTGTAAGTTGTGATCGTGACTTTGAGGGTGAGTGAATCTCTGTTGAGGTGCTCGCTGCACATAGCTCGCATCTTCAAAGCAGGTTGTACAGGCAAGAAGAGAAAGACAAATCAAGAACCGGCAGCACCACAGCTGTCGGTGGATTTGATGATGATAGCACTTTGGGGCCAATCATCGAGTTGCAAGACAGCCAGGCATGTAGCAAGGGACTTGTCGGAGAGACGGCTGACTTCAAATCTCTTGTATAGTATGAAGCCGTTCTTGCCCTACTCGACTACGTCTATAGCGGTTCTTGTTGCATCGAACGATCAGTCGGACGAGACCTGATGGATCTTGCGTGTCGCTGGGGACTTGACGTGATGCGATTTAAAGCTTCTGACGCGAATCTGAAGTCTATACAGGGAATACGTCAAGCGTTAGAGACGCAGGGGATGCTTTCTCTCACAGTTACAACCTGTGCAGAGTTCCTGAAGAAGTAGAGGGTGTGGGATGGTGGAGGGTCTTATGACGGCTTTCCTAAGGTGTTTTTTGGATTATGTAGCTGCTTCCGATGGGGCCGGGGGGATGGAGCAGCACGGACTGTCAGCTGATGGAGAGGTGAACGAAGACTGGATCGACTCGGTCGATGCTCGTAGGGGAATGGAGTTGGCGCTTGCTCGGTTCGAAGAAGTTGCCGAGACTCCTCAGTTCCTCGACCTTCCTGAGCCAATTGTTGCTGCTTTGATCGCGAATGATCGATTGGCCGTCACTTCGGAGAAGGTCTAGACCATCTGGTCGCCCGAGAGCTTGTGATGAGTGGGCAGGTTGTCCTCAATGTCATCTACGAGTGGATGACAAAGAACGCTGCTGAGTATGGGCCGGAAGTGCTTGTCAAGGACGGAGGAAAGAAAGTCAGGGGTGAAGATCTGCTCCGACTGGTGCGATGGACCCAGTTACAGGTGATCTTGTGCCTCTCCTTCCTGACCCTCAGCTGGGTGCTACAGACTGACTTCCTCGCGTCCTTCGGCTACTGGAACAAACCAAGTCATCTGAAGTTCGTGGTCGCGCTTCCTCGTGGGGTGAACTCAAACCTGCGACAGGGACTGCCGGCTGATGGAAATGCACGTGTTTGAGGCGATGGCTTACGGGCATCTTCCTCCCGACATGAAGGTGAAGGGAGAGGACTGCGAGCTAGTCTCATGCGGTCTCACAGAACGTGTTCGAGCCGAGAATT
This sequence comes from Guillardia theta CCMP2712, assembly GCF_000315625.1. Taxonomy (NCBI): domain Eukaryota; class Cryptophyceae; order Pyrenomonadales; family Geminigeraceae; genus Guillardia; species Guillardia theta. Next base: position 854,659 of record NW_005434662.1, read on the forward strand.
CTCAATCCTCGATCTCTGCGAGCCAGAAAGGTTTGTGATGATTCCCATGTCCTCTGTCTCAAGCTTCACAGGCGGCTGTCTTGTTTCGTCCGTTGGAGAGGTCGAGGAAATCGCTCATCCTGAAGGCCAGTGGGAGGAAGGTGGCGGTCTCTGCGCAGAGCAGGACGTCTGAAGTTCGTCATGGCGCAATGGAGAGCGTTGGGATGAACGGAAGTGACGGCATCGATGCTGCTGCTGCTCCGGCTGTCTGCACGGCTGTCTTTGGACACTCCACGCAGTCAGCCACACACTCCTACGTTCTTGAATGGCATGCGGGCACAGAGTCGTCTGGTGATCTGCTGCTCTTCGCTTTTTGTCCGCTCACCTGAGGTAGGCGAGGCCGACGGCTACATTGGAGTGATGAACGCAACAACTCTGGAGGAGAACGACAGGTCAGCAGCTCCTCCTCGTCCCCCCTCCTCATCGTGTCATGTAGCGCTTGCTTCGTGCTCAGACTACGAGGAAAGTTGGGTGAGGGTCAGATCGGTCTGGCACATGTAAGAGGGAGGAAGGAGACTGAGGGGAGCAAGTGACCTGCTGCCTGCAGATCTCAGAGTCAGGGACAGATGCGCTCTTATCAGGCTGTAAGATCCAGGCAAGCTCTGCTCTTGGAGTTCTCCGCTCACCCGTTGGCAGCTCACCGTCAATGTGCTCGAGCGACGACTAGCGCTCTTTCGTGTGGACGAGAGCGGTGAGAGGAGAGGGAGGCAGGAAGGCCGTGATGGTTTGATCAAGGAAACTGCATATTGCTTCAAAGCAAGGACGCCAACAACGTTGCGGTGCTCCAAAGCTCTTTGACCGCATCAGCTGAGCCTACGGCAGGTGCCATGGATTCCTTGCGTGGGCTTGTGCTTTCCGGGCAGCAGGTGCGTGTGAGGTATGAGTTGCTCACCCTTGACGTGCCGCAGCTTCACATGGACGCACACCGAAGAGCTTCCCTAGCGTCACTTCTCTCCTCCCACCAGGTCTGCATGGAACCGTCCGACTCGCTTGTAGTTGTCGTTGCCGCTATCTTTCAGTATCTCTCCCTCCATGAACGCGTTCGGAATTCCCTTCCCTTGCTGTTAGTCTCCCAACACCACCCGCATATGCCTTGCCTTGAGCGTCTCCTCCTCCCGGGCCGTGACGTCGCCGCGGAAGATGAAGGAGCCCTCGGCAGCTCTCAGCTTCCATCGCGCATTGAACTGGATCAGCCCTCCTTCAAACCTGCTCCTCGTCAGCTTCTACCCTGCCCCCTCATGCTCACCTGCTTGGTTTCATCCGCCATGGCCCTCGCACCGGCTTGTCAGGTCGGGTGCTCGAGTAGCAGTCGGAGGAAGTCAAAGTGACCTCTCCTCGGTTCGGCTGGTCGTACTGCCCTGTAAACTCCAAGTTTCCCCGGCATCCTCGTCCTCCCACGTCCTGCTGGAAGCGCCACACGCCCCGCATGGTCTTGAGCGGCATCGCCTGCTCGATCTGCTCCTGTCAGCGAGACCCCCAGCAGCATGCGCGTACCTGCTCCGCGTAGAATTGCGGCTCTAACGCCAATGCGGCATCGACATGGCTGTAGCAGAGAAGGAGGAGGGAGCAGAACACTGCCTTCCATGCACCCTGGGAGGGCCTGTGGCGACTAGCCTGGGAATCGAAGGAGGAGGAAGCGCAGGGGGAAGAGCATGAGAAAGGGGAGGAAGCGAAGGAAGCGACGCCTGATCTAGATGTTGAGGTCGATGAGAGGAGAGAAGGTGGTTGATGCGGAAGAGGAGAAGTCGAGAAGGAGAAGGAGAAGCAGGCGTGCGGTAGCAGCACCAGGAGCGTCACATAGCCCAGGAGGGACATTTATAAAAGTCCCTGATTTGAGTTTGATCGGGCGTGGGGACGGGGAAGGGGAGGGGGACGGGAGTGAGTGCGAAACGGAATGCGGGGAGCGGCCGTGATGGTCATGGTGTTGACAGTCGGCGTGGGATGGGCACTGGAAGAGGGAGGGATGAGAGAGGGAGAGGAGACAAGGAGAGGGGAAGAGGAGGCACGAGGAAATCAAGGAGGAGTGTCCATGATGTTTCCGGTCTCTTGGATGGTAGGAGGAGGTGGACAGGAGCTGCGAGTGCTGGCGGACAGCGAGCCTCCTCTCTTGTTTGAAGTTCGCTGTGGGAAGAGGAGGGAAAACTGTTGCTTGGGCCATGACGGAAGACGATGGGAGATCTGGGTTGACGGCGGGCTGGCGGGTCAGGGTCAGGGTCGTCAGGTATTGGAGGTGAGCGCGGCTGAGGAGAGGCTGACCGCATGCTAGAGGAACAAGCTGAACGTGAGCGTGACGAGCATGGGAAAGCACGCCATCGAGTGTCTGCTGCTGGAGGAGGAGAAGCTGCTGCACACATCCTCTACTGCTGTCTCCTTCGCCCCTGCAGGAGCCACGCCTCGTCTTGCCCTTCCCTCCGCCTTGGGCGACTTGCTCAGGTGGGGATCGGAAGACTTGTGGGCGGAGGAGGAGGCGCTGGAGAGGGTCCGAGCTCAATTCTTCGCCCTGTGGGACGCAGCATCACGTGAAGTCTGTCCGGATGTTGCCAACCGAAGCACATGCAGGGAGCATTCATGCTCGGGGCACGGGAGGTGTAGCGATGCTGGTGTCTGTCTCTGTGTTGGGGATTGGTTTGGAGATATTTGCGACCATCATCCCTTCCTCAACAGCTCCTACCTCCCCCGCGAGCTTCACCTCTCCTCCCCTTCCACTTGTCCCGCCGTCGTCAAGTGGAGCATCGGGAGCTCCGGGCTAGTCGAACTTCTCGACCAGCTGCAGGCAAGACGGTGTGAGGAGAAGCATCCGCTCCTCCTCGACACTCTCGGCCTGGCTCTTGGCGGCCAGATCAACTTGGCGTCACTTGCCCTCGCGCACGCGCTCAATCAGAATCGCTCTTTCTTGTTGCACGGGAGGTGGCGATATGGCAGCCATGCCGGCTGCCTGCGACAGGGGAGAGCATGCTACTTTCAAGCGAAGCTTGCATGCGAGGAGGAGAGGCTGCGGAGCAACGGAGTTCGCGTGTGGCCCTTCAAGGATGGAGGAGCGGTGCTTGAGCACTTCAACACACGTGAAGTGAGGGGGGGGGTGGTGGCGGCGGGGAGGTTGAGGGTGCAGGGACTCTTCTGGTGGACGAGCCACCTCCTCGCCTACGTCACGAGACCTTCGAGCGACCTGGAGGCGAAACTGCGAGCACTGAGACTTCAGCTCAACTTCGCTCCTCCTCTCATGGGTCTTCACGTTCGCCATGGCGACGCCTGCGTGCACGCTGCGCAGTCGAACACGCGGCCGCTCTGCCGCCCTCTTGCTGACTACATCCCAGCAGTACTGAAGCTCCGTCGCACGTATGGTCTGGAGGCAGTGTTTCTATCCACGGACGACGAGGAGGTGGTGGAGGACGCGACTAGGTGGTTGGGGCGTCACGGCATGCGGGTGTTGCACCAGCCCCTTGACCGCAGCGTCTTCGAATCCTCGTGGTTTATCGAGCACCGGATGGAGGCAGGTGCTCTCGACGCAGGCGTCATCACAGACAGCATGCTTCTCGACCTTCTCCTCCTCCGCGAGTGCGATGCCTTCGTGGGGACCCTCTCCTCGCAAATGTCTCGGCTCGCGCTCTCCCTCATGGCCCATCGCATCGGTGTCATCCCTCCCTTCGTTTCGGTCGAGGACATGCCATGGGGCTGCTGCTCGTGGGCTGGCGAGAGCCTCGAGCAGAAGGACGGCGAGGCAATGAGACGAGTGAGTTTCGGGTACAAGGAGCAACTGTAATCTCACGACGACCTCAAGCTGCCGAGGCCTTGAAGGTGGGGGCGATCTTGTCAAACATGGCGTCTGCTTCTGCTCGTCGCTTGAGGAGCGCACATCCAGGAGCAGCCTTGGAGAGCGTGTTGATATACCTTGAGACGACCTCCGGGGCCTTGCGAGTATGCTGGGAGCACACGACGAGGTTCTGAGGGAAGGGAAGAAAACGACGAGAGAGATCAATCGTCAGAGATGGGAGGAAGGACGTGAGCGAGACCTGAAGCGTTTGCACGTCGGTGGCACTCTTGGAGAGAGCCTTAAGGAGGTATTTATCCGCGTCCTCAAACTTGCCCAGATGCATCTGAGTGACGGCCATGCCGTTGAGGAGCAGAGGAGTCTCGTTGTACTTGTCGGCAAGCTCCTGTAGGAGGAGGATGAGGGGAAGAAAGAAACCTAGATCTCCTGCTGCTGACTCGCCTGAAAGATGTAGAAAGCCTCTTGTACCTTCTCTCCTCCAAGCGCAGTGTAAACCCATGCCTGTTTCCCTCACCGTCAAGGAGCGACACTAGAAGGGTTTTCTGGCGTGATCACCGTTGTGAGCTGAGTCAGAGTCGCGTCGTCCTCCATGCGCGACATGAGACTGTCACATGTGAGAAGAGAGCGACCGCAGCCTCATGTACCTGAGCGACTTCTCTGCGATATCCACACGAGACATGCGCAGGTACACCTGCCCATGCAGAATGAAATTACATGGATGTTAAGCAGTGCGCGATAAGGGTTGGTCTCACTTGAACTTGCATCGAGACAATCTCAAGCGTGGTTGCCGAGTGCAAGACCTGCATCATCATTGATTTCCCTTCCGGCAAGGAAAGCAAGGCACCTTGGCTGCTTGTTCCAGCTCCCCAAGATCGAGGTATATTATGCCAGCAACCAACTGAGGGGAGCGAGGGAGGACGATGCCGTCACTCGGTCACTGCTGCAGTGGTTTCAAGTATCGTTACCTGAAGTGTCGGGTTGTTGAGAGTCTGCGAGTCCGACAGCCACTCCAGCAGAGTCATCAGCACGATGTCCTTCGCGTCCTGAAGTCACGAGCCTTCAGCGCATGGCCCTCGCAGTCGTGTGCTCACACCGGCTTCGAGAGGTACGTCGACAACAGCTTCACTGCTTGCAGAGCTGTAGGAGCATCGTCCCCGATTTCCGACTCAACAACCTCATGCTGACCCAACGCGATGTATGACCTGTAAACCTGAAGATCCGCGTCAGCAGCTGCATCGTCCGAAGCCGGTCTACTCACGATGATATCTCTTTCTCGCTCATCAGCTGGCGAAGAAAGAACAAGATCGGGTGATTGAGCTTCGTTGATCGCGCCTTGATAATTTCCGAGGTAAAACTCGTTTTTGATGGAGAAAAGGTCGTCAGACATCTGCTTGCAAGTTCGGGCAACCGTCAGCCATCGATTTTAGCAAGCTTCTTCAATAATCATCCTTTTTCTCGACTTTGTGTCACTCTTCTGCTTCCTTCCTCCATCTATAGCTTATCAGGAGAAGAAGACCGACGTTCTATTGCTTATTCCTCTTACCCAACTCCTATCTCCTCTCTACTATCCCTACCGGTCGCCACTCTACTCTCGCTCCTATCCCGCTCCCCTCTTCACCTCCCCTCCCCTCCCCTCCTTATCTGTCTCACTCTCTCCCCTCGTTCCTGGCTCCTCTCTCTCTCTCCTCCTTCGCATCTCCTGCCTCCCTCTCCTCCCTTCCCCTCCTCTGCTCCCTCGCGCTAGCTCGAGCCAGCTCATGAGCTGGCTGAACCGCGAATGCAATGAGCGGGGATGAGGGCTCTAGTTGTTTAGAATACCCCGCCTGAGGCGGACTCATCCGACACGCAAGAATCTCAGTGACTACTAGGCTATGCGGCAACGAAGGAAGGCACGGGCAGTAATGAAACGTTTCAAGTGAAGTTCACTGATTCACTTCCCTCTCTGGGTTATTAGAGCTCAATTGAAGTTACACACAAATTTGGTCGCCAGGAAGTTCAGACCTGATGGAAAACCACCCAGTCACTCAAAGCAAAACACTGATCTTGACTGCATTCAAAAGAACAGAGCAATCCTCAGAAATCTCATGTAGAACGCGCAGCAACAGAAGCATTTGCTCCTCTATGGTCAAGAAATATATGTTTCATCATCGGATTTCTCGGTTCAGAGACAAGGACAACAAGCACTGAGACCAAGAGAAGACGTGCATACCTCTCAGCCATCAACCAAGCTTGTCTGACCTTCCATGCCTTATCGTAGGTCTCGTTCTCTCTCGGGTCTCGTGAGTCTCGGGTTCCTTTGGCCAATGCAAGTGCATATGTCTTGAGAACAGCATTATCTACATATGAATAATCGGCCATCATGGTTGATAGAATTGATGTCCTTGATTCAGGAGGGAAGTTGAAGTTTCGTGACTGAAGAATAAGATGAAAACGATCAAATCAGATGTTTTCTTCCCCTTCCTCCTCCTCTGCCTCGTCGCTCTCACTTTCCTCGAACGAGTCGTCATGAAGACGGTTCTGGTTCACAAACAAGTCAGGGTCACTCCCTGACCCATCAGAGTCCTCGCCATCTTCTTCATCGTCACCCCTCACTGCTTGTGACGGCCTGCTCGATGCCGCAGACCCTTCTTGTCTGGACTCAGTGCTATCAAATCCAGCTGGCCAACAGCTCAACTTTCTGAGGTGCTGAACTTGTTCAGGAAATAGGATATGAGAGATCGTCGCTGCTACTTTGCTCGATTCCTCCTTTGCGTTTGGGGCAACGATAAGAAAATCTCCCCTTTGAGCCCACACCACCTTGCTGAACTTTGCAGGAAGCCAACATAGTATGGTCTGCCCATCCTCACATTCGCACTCCATGGTATTTCCGCCTCGAGAACGAACCAGACGCACGATGAACTCGTTGTCCTTCGGTTCAGGAAAGCCATGCTCGGCTGTCAAACTTCACAACCATAAGTCAGGCGTTCAAACGAGGAGTAAGGTTCGGGTCATTACCGGACATGCTTCGATACGAATTGACTTCTCTTTCCCATTGGAGTGCTTTAGTTCTGTAATTTTTCATGGTCAAGACTCAATTAAGAACTGTTGGCCATGCCGATCATGAATCGAGCAACCTAAGTCTCTACCCTCAACAAATAGTACTTCACTACAAGGAGCATCAGTATCGGAGATGCATCCAGTCAGATGTCTGTGCCCCATCCCCTCTCTCCTACCCTCCCTCGTCTTCTCCCTCTCCCTATCTCCCTCTCCCTCTCTGCCTCCCCCTCCCCCTCCCTCTGCCTCTCCCTGTCCCTGTCCCTGTCCCTCTGCCTCTGCCTCTCTGCCTCTCCCTCCTCTGCCTCTGCCTCCTCTGCCTCTGCCTCTCCCTGTCCCTCTGCCTCTGCCTATGCCTCTGCCTCTCCCTGTCCCTCTGCCTCTGCCTCTGCCTCTGCCTCCTCTGCCTCTCTGCCTCTGCCTCTGCCTCTGCCTCTGCCTCTGCCTCTCTGCCTCTGCCTCTGCCTCTGCCTCTCCCTCTCCCTCTCCCTCTCCCTCTCCCTCTCCCTCTCCCTCTCCCTCTCCCTCTCCCTCTTCCTCCTCTCCGAGAAATGTTGGGCTGCATGGCCGCACGTGCCTGATTGACCCTCATACCCACTATGATCCCTCATTTCCGTTACACATACGGTACATCCAATCATGGCAAGGCTGCGACAACTGAACGACTGCGTAAAACTGCGATGCAGTCCTGCCTCCCGGCCATCTCATCGACCGCGACTGCAGCTGCCAGACGGCCGCCCATCCCCCGCTGCCGGACCTCCATCCGCTCCAGCGCCGCCCGATGGCGCGGCGCCGCCGGGCCCGACTCGCCGAGTCAGACCGTCGACAACAGCAGCGATCGGACCTCGTCAGCTTGACCTGCGGGAACGAGTATCACGCGGATTGCTTGAAGCGCCTGCTCGAGTCTGCCGTCAATGACCACGAGCAGCAGCGAAGCGTCGGTGAAGTGCGACGGCTGCTTGTGCTCCTTTCAAGTTGCGAGCCTGGGGCGGGGAGGCTGGTACCTACCTTCCCATGGTATCGTCAAGTGCGAGTCACGGGTCGACTGAGTACCTCCTGCGCAGGCTCAGGCCCGCACTGCCACTAGCATGCTTTTAAGAAGTGGATGGTGAAGCAGTTGAACCTGAACCTTTCACCCCTGGACAATATGATCGCACGATTTTCGTTTTTGGTGAGTTGGACTTGTTTTGCGTTCTCCTTAATCATCTGACCTTGCGCTTCTTTGATCGCTTCTGTTCTACACCTGTACACTCACATGCTCTATACGCTCAGGAATGTCTTCCATTCTCTCCCTTGGACCTTGGAAATGCTTGTCCATGTCATCAAGGGGCTTCTGGCCTGACTTCTTCGCCATAAGTTCAAAGCTTTCTCATTCTTCCACCTCCACTTAGTGAACTCTGTGAGCAACAGCTTGAAATGTCTGAGAGTATGTTTGCCACTACTTACGTTCTGATACAGGATGAAGGTACTACAATGCCTTTTCGACTCCTACATCGCCAACGAGCTTAGACAACAAGAAGTCCCTACAGGAGATCGCGGACGAGATTCTCAAACAGGTCGATCTCAAGACAATTGAGTCCATCAAGTCGAGTGAATCATGTAGTAACCCGCCCCCACATGCCTGCAGTTCTACCAACACATTAAATCTCATTCAAGGGGAGGGTTAATTCAAGGGGAGGGATAACGAGTGCGTGTTCAACAGAGATGTACTCGTTTCGCTGAACAAGATAGATGGCCATGATGTGTCTCAAGAACTTGTCGGCTCTTAAAAGACGTCCTAGTTGACCTCTCAGTAGTCTCCGTGCTCTAGTAGATGCCTCCGCCGACGTTCGAGAGCCACGAGTCGACAGAGCCTGTGTCTACAGGGGTGCTGATGGACTTGAAGGGAGAGGAGCGGTCATCGAGGTCGTTCCACGCGTTGTAGTACGGGTCTGAAACTCTGCAGCCAACGAAGGTGTTGGACATCTGACCTGCAGAGTGCAAAAATCTCGCATCTCCTTCTGGCTGTTCCATGTCCAGATGTTGTTTTTCCAATTGTAGATACCAGCCCCGCTGTTGTACCCAGCAGCATTGAAGGTAGCCTCACCAGGAGGCTGACCGCCTCCGATGAAGGAGCGGCATGGCGGAGCAGCGACTGTTCGTGGCGACCTGCCTTTCCCTTTAAAAACGTTCCTAGGACTCCCTACAAATATTTCCTAGAAGGCCTAAGACCCACTTTAGCTAAGGCCGAGGAAATACCGAAAAATCCCTAGGACCTCGGTAAAGGCTTCCTCTACCTGAGGTCCTAGCGGAGTGCCATACGGAAACCGAGTAAAAATACTCTTCTCGTCGCTGATATGGGGTGTGGGCCGTTACATATACGTTACATCCAGTCAACTGAGTTGTTTTGTCAACTGAAGGACTGACTGCCGCAATGCAGCAGTGGAAGAGCGGAAGGTGAGGGAGGGGGAGAAGAACTTGGGGGAGATGAGGAGCACATTAGGAGATAATGGGACAGTAGAAAGGGAGGAAACATTACCAGGCTACGCCTCGAATGGAATTACTAGAGTTGGTTTGAAACGCCTTCGGTGTCTGATGCAACTGTCAGGCTGCACATTGACTATGGAAGTTTGAGCGAACAATCGTCAAGCCCTGAAGCAAGCAGGGAAGCGTTTGAAAGACAGGTGTCGGTGATGCTTCCTCCTCGTCTGCAGCTCAAGTTCAAACCTCTTCCTCGCAAAGCACTGATCGAAGCCAACAATCTCTTGGTACCTGCCACTGTTCCTCCGCCTCTTTCTGACCGTGAGAAGCTCTCAAGAGATGGGATGCCGTTCGTATCTCGTCATAGGTGGTGCGAAGTCCGTAAGACGGGAGAGATTGCATCGCTAGAGGAGGAGGACTCTCTATCTCAGCCAGAAGTACGCGAGGCAGCTCGACCCTCCACTTCTCCTGATCGACGACGCGACGGCAGGGCTGCTCACCTTGCTTATCAGCGGCCTTTGAGACCAGCCACGGCGTTCATTGCTCGGCAACCCTCGGCGACGAGAGCGAGCAGACAGGACGTGGCTCGTTCGGCGGCCGACTCTCGGTCCTTGTTGTGCTTGCTTGTAGCTCAGCTCACAAGGTGGCAGAGAAAGGCGTTGCCATGCTCCAGCAGGACCTCCAGCAGCAAAGTGACTTGAAGTGACATGTTTGACTCGACTGACCCTCTCCTTCAGCTCGCGCCCGGCTCCTTTCGCGTCGTCAGGCCCTCAGCGTCGTAACGCTCGGGAGAAGTCAGAGGTTCGAGCTAAACGATATTGCGCAAGGTGATGGTAGGTGTGCGGCAGGTGCTGGGCGTCAGCGAGCAGATGAGGAGAGGCGAGGAAGGTGAGGGAACGACTTGACTTGCTTTCGCTTCCTCATCATGTCAACGGTAGGTCCTCAGACTCGTCGTCCGCCACTCGAGACTGTGGGACCAAAGATGTCGCAGGTGGCAATGAACTTATCGATGTTCGCGATGATGAACAAAAACTATTGTGATGCCGTCAACAATGTGGGGGGACGATGAGATTGCGATGTATGAAAGAAGAAATTGCGATGACGGGGAGGCGGACAATAGAGGAGAATGAATTTGACCTCGCTTTTCACCCAGCACGAGTCTCGTCCGATGCAAGGTGTGGAACAAGATGGAAGAGACTTCATTGCGGCATGGTATGATCGTCCCAGCATCAAGCATGCCTTTGAAGCCATTGGAAAGGTACCAACAGATCAAAATTTTGGAAGCAATAGGGTATAGCAGCACTAGTAAGGGCAGGCGGGCCTTGGAAGGAAGAAGTTGTAGTGACGAGAAGGAGTGCAATGGTATCAAGTGACGTTGACAATAGGCGGAGGAGATTCTTTCATGGATCAAGACCCTCCATCATCCTCGTCCTTCCTCCTCTCGCACCACAGCAAGTCGTAACCGAAGACGTTCTCCTCCCAGGTCAGTGAGTCGAACTTGGGGCTACGGTTCTGTTCCTGCCCCGCAACCGCTCCAGGTGATGATTGGGAGGGGAGGAGGGAGGAGCTTGTCGTGACGCACTTGCACAGCTGGGAAGCCAGGTCACTGGCCGCCTGCTCTATCGCTCGTCTGTGGTGACTCGTTTCCTTTGTCAAACATCCCCCCGTTAATCTTCCGCGTGCGGCAGCCACCGCCGGCAACCGCTCCTCCTCGTCTGAGGAATCCTCTGGCGCGAGGAACGAGACCCCGGGGGCGACGTGAGCATCCGACTGAGACTGATGCATCTGACGATCGTCCAGCAGCCTCGTTTAAGGAGGAGATTCCCGTCCATCGTCTGCCGTCTATCGACATCCCTGGAGGATGGGATGCTGCTGCTCCTCCTGCCTCGCCTGCTTGTCGTTTACCAGCGTCTGCCTCTCACGCTCCTCACCTAGGACGCAGACCCTCGGCCTCCACGGCATGGCAGGCAAAAGCCTCCGATCCCCCTGCAGCAGAAGACCTTCAGCCTTTACCTCCCTCACGCCTGTCTGCCTCGGCATTTCCATCAGCACAAGGTCGACCTGTCGCCCATCAGCGATCAGCTACTCAAGGTTTGACATCCCGCCCAGATCCCCGTCTTCCCTTCCCTTTCTGCTAGTCATCGAGCTACTCATCCTCTTTTTTCTCTTTCTCGCTCCTCCTCCATTTCGCTCTTCCTCCTCCTCGCTCCTCCTCCTCGCTCCTCGTTCCTCCTCCTCCTCCTCCTCCTCCTTCCTCCTCCTCCTTATTCTTCCTCTTCTTTTTTGCTGTCATGGTTACATGGCTCATGATTCTTGTATCGTATCACAGGACCTTGAGAAGTACGATTCCATGGCTGATCAGATCCTCGCCAAGTATGACACCTACTCGCAGTTTCCTTCTAGCTCCTCTCCCAAGGCATGCTACTCTCCTTCCGTCTCCTATGCCCCCGACCTTTCGTGCTCCTTTGTTTCCTATTCCCCCCTCCCTTCCTCTCCTTTTCGCACTTTCCTTCGCTTTCTCCACCTGAAATCAGGCAGGAACCCACAAGCTCACACGGCACTCAAGACTACGAGGAAGTCGTTGACGAAATACTTTGGGAGAGTGCTGACCAAAATGCGAAAGCAAGCGGGGGGGGGGGGAGGGAGGAGGAGCAGGAGGAGCAGGAGGAGGAGGACATGAGTCCGAATGGGACTTGCCTTCCATCAAGCGAACCGGGACCCGAGCCTGTCACTCACTGGTGGCAACAAAAAGAGCCAGAAGCTGTTTGCAGCCCGAGGGAGCAGGAGGAGCAGGAGGAGCAGGAGGAGGAGGAGGAGAGAGAGGAGGAGAAAGAAGAGGAGCCTGCATGCAGCAATGGTGAGGTGCTCGGGAGGATGGATATGAACGATGAAGAGGCAGAGCTGAGATTGGAGATAAATTGGGAAGAGAGTTCGAGAGATCACGAGGAGGTCTGGCGAGGATTGATGGAACAAGGGCTTTTGATGCTGTCTCGCCTCCCTCCCGACGTTCTGGATCGGCTGATCGTCGACATAAGCAAAGGGGATAGCGCAATAGCAAGATATATCCGGTCCACATGCAGATAAATGTGAGTTTGCAATGATGGTGATGACGATGTTGTAAATAGAAGGGTTGCTGAGGCCATCTTACAGCAACTAGTGTGTTTCTACTTCTCCAGTCATCGTTGCTTTATTTCTTGCTCATTCGCTTCACAAGCTCGTAGGCCGTGACAAACATGATGGACGACTGGACGCTCACGAGGGCTCGAGCTTCGACTCCCTTCAGCAGGCTTGTCAGTCCCTCCGTCCGCACCAGCTTGCGAAGGATGGAGAGGAAGTCGGAGCTGCGGTGCTGTCCCTCGCTAAGCTGCATCCTAGTCTTAACCACGTCGAACGGGTTTGTCAGGTAGACTGCAAGCACACCAGCCAGCCCCCCAGCTGTTGCCTCTTGCGCCATTCGCCAGCCCTTGCCCTGTGCTGGCATTCGCTGAGCCAGTTGCGACTTGAAGTGAATGTAGGCTGCCCACCATACCGAGTTGTAGGGAGCATGAACCAGCAGCGAGGCCCCGAAGCCCCTGTAGAAGCCTCTCCATCCTTCCTTTCTCCACGTCTCCTTCACCACGCGCATCAGCGGAGGGGTCGCGGAGTATGACCCATCCTTGCGCCGACTCATCATCTGCTTTTGCGCCAACACCTCAACAGGCACGGAGACGGTGTGGGAGACAAGAGCTGCCAAGGCTCCAGCGGCTGAGTTGCAGAGGAAGTCAAAGCCTGAGAGGACCAGCGAGTCTGTTTGCAGCCTCATCAGCTCATGCCTAGACACCTCCAACACCGTGTTGTCCAGCTGCATGGCTAAGATGCCAACACAACCGACGCCGAAGCCTTTGAAGAGCGAGCGAATGCCTTCATGCCGCGACATCTTCTTGAAGGCGTCGAACGTGCCGTCATAAACAAGGTCCGCGTTGAGGCGATGCGACGCTCTCACTGGCATCTTGAGGCTGCGCATAGAGTGCAAAGAGGCTGGGACGGCATGCGGAGCCGCTGGCTCCAACTGCATCTGCAACCTCGTCTTGACCACCCAGAAGGGATGGGTAGGAATGCGGATGAGGAGGAAAGCAGCATACCCGAACGAGTAGTACCTGACTTTATCAATGTCTTGCCACGAAACCTCGTCAGTTTGCATTGTGTGTTATGAGGATTGAGATGAGGTGTTGAGGAGATCAGCTGACGATGAGAGGCAGGTGAACACGTAGAAGTCTTCGAATCTTGAAGAAACGGATGCAGGCGCACAGGATCCCGATCATATCCTCCTCCTCCTCCTCCTCCTCCCTTCCTCCCTTCCTCTCTCCTCCCAAGCCTTTGCCACCGTCTGTCTCGTCTTTCTAGAAATTCTCCTTTGCCCCGGTACCCCTCTTACGTATGTTCCAAGCTTCGTGACAAGGGGGTAGGGTACATTGGTCCTTTCAAGTTTGCCGCACCCGGGGTGACGGCGGCGGCGGGCCCCGCGCGCGGCGGCCGGCCGGCGTAACGGCCCGGTGTCCGCGTGACCGCCGAGTCTACTACGTCTACTGAGAATCCCCAGTCACCCGTCACTCTCTTATTAGTATCATCCGAAAAAGAGGTGATAGTCACGTCGAGATGGCGAGAGGGATGACTATGTTCACTGACTTTTCGTCTCTCTTAAGTAGCTGTCCTAGGCAATATTGTTTCTTAGGAAATTAGATTACTTACTTTTCTTTATCTCTAACGTCGGTTTAGAATAAAGTACCGTTGGTTTGTGCATTGCGGTCGCGCGCTTGCTCTTTCAAGTTTGGTTTCTTGACGGGATCACTTCGTGTGTCGACACTAGGTTGAGAGATACTTGTAGGAAGTTTTCATAACATTTTGGTACGCGAAGGCCTGGTTTTCCTCTCGGAGTTGTTGTGTTGAAAGAAGTTGTTCAAGAAAACATGGATAGGACTCCGGACGAGCATTCAGTCGGGTAGTGTTGTCTCGGACTTTGTGAAGGAGACATTGAATGGGTCAGCAGAGCAGCGCTTTCCTACGGTGACAGTGATGTCGTCGCAGTCACATGCGTACGATCCGTTGGAAACTGTCATCCGTCCGGAGGGACGAAATTGGGTGTAGGCTCAAGTTTCAAGAGTAGTGGATCGTTCTACATGCTTGACTTGCCGCATGCGGACATGATCCTCTCATGGGAGTGGATGCGGGCGAACAAAATCGTGATCGATGCGGGTCATCCCAGAGTCTTTGCCAAATGGCGCAAGAAAATGGTCGAGCTGGGGAACGTCCGAGAGGAAACTCCCCTAGACGCGATACCCGGAAGCAGCCGACTGACCACTGTCAGTCAAGACGTCCGCCGCCGCCACAAAGCTGGCGGCCGCGGACGGAGAAAGGGCAGCCGCCGACAAGGAGCCGGCGCTGCCCGGGGGTCCGCCTGTGAGGGAGGCTGGGCACAGGAGCACGGTACCGCTCGAGGTGACGCATGTAGTCCTCTTCGCTAGCCTCCGAGTCAGCAGTAGCCGAGACCAACACCACCCGTGACGGCGGCGACGCCGCATCGATGCAGACGACGCATTGCTGGCTGCGATCTTATGATCAAATAGACTTGAGGAGAACATGATGACGGAGCCGCTAGTCGCTCCCCGTACACAACCCTGGGTCCTACAAGCGAATCGTCGGTGATGGCCCAGTAAGGGACTTTGCCGTAAGTCCAGACCAGCCACATGGTCACCCCGAACGCCCACACGTCGCTCTTCTCCGAGTACTGTCTTCTCTCGATGCTCTCCGGCACCATCAACCGCACGGGCCGAGCCGTTGCAAGGTGATCCTGCGGGTCGAGGCTGAACACAAGCACGTTCCTTGCTGCCAGGTCCCGATGCACAACCTCAAGCAGCGACAGCTGGTCCATCCCGTCACAGATCTGCCTCGCCACCTGCAGCTGCACCAGCGGACTCATCGTCTCCTCCTCCTCAGCAAAGTTGGACAAGATCACATCGAGAGAGCCCTTGGAAGCAAACTCAGTCAACAGGCAGTAGTCGCCGGAAGCTGCTGGAAGATCTTGACCTCCTGCTCGAACTCCTCTCTCCTTCCAGTGGGTCCGCTGCCTAGGATTCGCTGGATGGCAACCTCAGCGCTACTCCCCCGCGGCTGCAGCCACCGAGCCCTGTAGACGAGCTTGAAGGAGCCTGAGCCGATCTACTGCAGGTGCGTGAAGGACTTGAAGTCCAATGATGATATATGGCCAAGAAAAAAATCTTGCTGCTCTCTCTCTCTGGGCTGCTTCTCCTCCCTCGCTTTGCGCTCCTGGTCCTCCTGTTGCACGCATCCTTTCGTCGATCCAGTGTATGGTAGAGACATGTACGGGCCGGAGATTTCTCTGGTATCAGGCTGGTAAGGAGTGCTCCAGACGGCAGTTCCAGTAAGAATCTCATTCGCCGGGTAAGTGCCGTGGGCAGTTCCAGGAGTCGTGTAGGTGCCGTAGACAATTTCAGGAGTTTTGCCGTAGATAATTTCAGGAGTCGCGACATAGTTCACGTTGGCAGTTCCAGGAGTCGTGTAGGTCCCAGTCACATAAGCATTAGCTACAGTACTGACCCGTTTCTCGCAATGTTCGCATGCAAACTGCCAATAGCATCCGTC
The DNA here is from genome assembly GCF_000315625.1 of Guillardia theta CCMP2712. NCBI lineage: Eukaryota > Cryptophyceae > Pyrenomonadales > Geminigeraceae > Guillardia > Guillardia theta. The sequence continues at coordinate 870,599 of NW_005434662.1, forward strand.
AGTTCAAACGTCAATAGCATCCGTCAGTTCAAACGTCAATAGCATCCGTCAGTTCAAACGTCAATAGCATCCGTCAGTTCAAACGTCAATAGCATCCGTCAGTTCAAACGTCAATAGCATCCGTCAGTTCAAACGTCAATAGCATCCGTCAGTTCAAACGTCAATAGCATCCGTCAGTTCAAACGTCAGGTTTATATGCATCACTCAAAACAATCATGCACCCTCTCATAGTTCATCCATCCTCGAGATTTGATGCACTGAGTCAACCAGTCAATACAAGCAAAACCATTACCCATGAACTGTTTGGAATTTGATTGACTTACATTCTGTGAGGTTTTCAATACAAGATTGAAGCCAGAACAATGTCAGATCAGGATGAAAGTATGTGACGATGTCAATTCTTACGCAGCACTATTAGATCCATTCGAGATGTTACCATTCGTTGAGCAAGACATACCAGAACAAGAAAGATCGAAGCCAGCATCCCTATGACTTGCCAGCCTCAGCACCCGCTGTCGCACTTGCCTCCCCAGCAGGTGACCGAGCAGCTGCAGGACCGAGCAGGCGAGCTGCCGGCCATGGCGACCTCAACGCGCGCTGTCGGCAGGCTGAGGGGACGCGAGGGGAAGAGAGGTTGGGGGAAGAGAGGGGTGGGTGGTTGTGGCTGGAGGTGAGCCGGGCCCGGGGGAGGGTGGGGGTCATGAGAGAGAGTAGGGGAGGAAGTTAACGAGACGAGAGGGGAAGGGAGGGGTGGGAACGGACAAGGAGGGTTGGGGTGGAGGAGGAATGGGGGAAAGGGGTCCTTCACCCGCCAGGCCCGGGCCCTTGTAGTGCAGCCGGGAGGACAACGTGACCCTCAATGAGAAAGAGGGTTGAACTCTCGACCCCACCCCACCACCCCCTCCCGCCCCTTCCTCCTCCACCCCTCCCTCCCCCTGAGCCTCTCTGGTAGGATTATAGTTGGACCGTGGGGGAGGGGTGGGAGGGAGGGATAAAGGAGGGGTCCTGACAGAGCTCGGTAGGATAAGCAGAGGAAGAGGAGAGGATCGAGGGGAGGGAAACAGAAGGGAAGGGAGAAGGAAGGGAGAGGTCAGGTGATGTGAGGGAGAGACAAGGAAAGAGAAGCGATAGATAGAGAAAAGGGAAGGGAAGGGAAGGAGAGGAAGGAGGAAGGGAGGGAGAAGGGAAAGAGAGGAGGAAAGGGAGGAGGAAGGTAGGGCAAGGCTTGCTTAATATGTCTTCTCGATGGACAAGAGAGACGGACACATGGACAAAGAGAGGGCAGAGGAGCAGGAGCAGGAGGAGCAGGAGCAGGAGGAGCAGGAGCAGGAGCAGGAGCAGGAGCAGGAGCAGGAGCAGGAGCAGGAGCAGGGGCATTTAATCCCTTTCTGGTAATTAAAAAGTCCTTCATGAGGGGTAGGGTGTATAACCTTACCTTCGCGTGGAGAGGAGAAGAGAGGACAGGACAGGACAGGACAGGGGGAGGGAGCTGGAGAAGGAGGAGGGAGCAGGATGAGAAAGACAAGGAGAGGAGACAAAAAAAACATGACAAGTTGACGGCAGTGGCAGCTGCTGCACACAACTACCGTGGAACCGGAGTTCCCACATGCTCCTGGTCGAGTGAGGATTCATGACAAGGGCTTGGATGTCTCCCGATCAGATGATCACGAAGATGCTCAAGATCGTCATCCTTCTGCTCCTCTGTCCTCCCTTGCAATCAAGGGTACAACAGGCAGTCGGAGGTAGCAGCAGCACGTTCTCCAGGATCTTTCAGCTCCGGAGTCGCATACATCCGTGTAGAGGAGGAAACGACTGGCAGTCTGATAACGAGGAGAGCAGCTCAGGTGGAGGAAACGACTGGCAGTCTGATAACGAGGAGAGCAGCTCAGGTGATGGTTCTCCCTTTTCTCTCCCTTCTTTCCCTCCCTGCTCCCCTCATCTTATCGCATCAGGGGCGATGAGCAACGATTTGGAGTGGAAAGTGACGCGGCTCATGGAGATGGGAGCATCGAGGTCAATGGCAAAGGTCGCTGCAGAGCACTCCATCATATCATATTGACTCTTCACTGCAGAGGGCTGTCGCTCAGGATCCGCAAGGAGATGTCGAGGATGCCGTGAGGTGCTTGGAGTTGGCAGTGGTCTCAAGTGAGCTACGGCAGCAGATGGATCATCAGCAATCTCGACCAAGGAAACCAGTCAGTGACAGAACAAGTCCCGTCTCATGCTGTTGGACGAGCCAATGATTTGTTTTCTGTCTGCAGCAATCTTGACGACGATGCCAAAGATACAGCCAAAATTGCTTTCCCTGCTGTTCGTAATCCCTGGAAAGAATCTCGGACTTCATCGGAGCTCCTCGGAAGCTGTGCGTATTTGTTTCTGCCCTTGTGACTGTTCATCCTCCCTCTCTTCCTTCGCATCTCCCTTTGGATTGCTCCTCTCTGCTGCTTCGATAGCTTTCCTTCCTCCTCCTTCCTCGATCTCCTCCTCCTCCTCCTCCTCCTCCTCCCTCCTCCTCCTTCCTGCTTCTCCTCCCTCCTCCTCCTCCCTCCTCCTCCTCCATCCTGCTCCTCCTCCTCCCCCCTCCTCTTCCTCCTCCCTCCTCTTCCTCCCTCCCCTTCCTCCTCCTCCTTCTTCCTCCTCCTCCTCCTCCTCCTCCTCCTCCTTCCTCCTTCCTCCTTCCTCCTTCCTCCTTCCTCCTTCCTCCTCCCTTCTACTCCTCTTTCCTAATCCTCCACCACCTCCTCGTGGCTCCATTCTCCATACTTTACTCCTTTACTTCTCTTCTTTCTTATTCAAACTCCATGCTAATGCAAGCAGCCGTTGCAGCTCCCGATTGCTTTCACCGTCAGCCAAGTCTCCGTCCGTTTGTCTTCTCCTTCCTGTCTTCATCTAAGTGCTTGCAGCAGGTGTGGATCCTACAGCCAGTCCCTTCACGTTCGGTTTGCATCGCAGAGTGGAAAGGAGGAGATCGTCGAACAGAGAGCCTCAGAAGCGGACGAGTACGCTCATTGCAAGAATGAACGCGACATGTGTTTTCACCAAGAGCATGAGAGATGTCAATGTGCACTGGGGATTTGAAGTAGACATAGACATATTGAGAAATGTCTGCCAGGTGAGATGGGATGATATGATATCGAAGATTTCAGATGAACAATTGCTTCTTCGCAAACTCTAGGGTTTTGCGATGTTCTGATTGGATTTCAACTCCTGTTTCGTGTTGTAAACTACTTCATCCTCTTTAGAACGATTGACATTCTTGCAGATTTGCGAAGCTTATCAACTTATAGGCTTCGTGGACGGACCAGTCGCCCGTTTTCTTTGCAAATTCATCCCATCGGTATCCTGGAGGAAGCGCTGTTGGGCGCGAGTGTACCTTCAAAAATTTCTTCAAGAAAACGAAAGTTTGCAAGGAGAGGATCCCAACGATGAGAAGGAGAGAAAGGAAGTGTGGCATTGCGACGTCAGACTATCAGGAGGCAGTAATGTTCGAGAGAGGGCGATCAAGGCCTTGAGACGGTCGGGACTACCTTTCACCATAGTGAATGCTACTCAAGAAATCTTTGACACCCCAATCGTGATCAATCGGACAGCTGGGACTGTACAAAACTCACAAGAATCGCTGGAGGGTATCATTGATGATTTGCAGAATATTACAAGCTCCTTCAATCTCTCGCTTGTCTGCATGGAAACATTGCGGACCCTCGGGCTACGAACCACTCTGTACGATTACCAGTTGCGAGGGATTAACTGGATGTTGAGTAGAGAATGTCAACAAGATGGGGATGGAGGAGAAGACGCAACCGTGAGCACTTGTACAAACGCATCACTGAACAAACAAGACTGCAAACTGATCGATAGCGATGGGAACAGGAACAACCTCCACAGCCAACTCAAACCTGACAACGTCAGCAATCGTTCTAGCACGGATGAATTCGTTCACTCAGCTCTCTGGAGGAAAGTGACGGCGTATGGAGGGATATCTCACTACGAAAGCGTGATCGCAAAAGTCCGGAGGACCTCACGACCTGAACCTATCTTCGGTGGAATTCTCGCAGATGATATGGGATTGGGTGAGCTGCCTGTTGAAAAACTGTCCCCTTCAAATGATGTGATGCGGTTCAAACAGGCAAGACAATACAGGTTCTGTCTCTCATCCTATCCAACGATCCCGATCGCGCTCTCCGAGCTGACAAGGCTGAAAGTGGATGCAAGCGAGCAAAGACACTGATTGTCTGTCCGGTTTCTGTCTTGACCAGCTGGGACTCGCAGATCGAAAGGCACATTGAGGATGGCAAGATGACCAAGATGGTACTCCACTCGAAATACCTGCAAAGAAGTTGCAACGTGTCCTCACGCAGTCTGTCTGATTACGATGTTGTTCTTACAAGCTATGAGACCTTGAGGAATCTCTATCAAAGATGGCTCTTGAATCGCAATGCAACACATGTCAAGAAGGACGGTGAGTTTGCATGTGGATCCTATCATCTTTCATCACTCTTGTATTATACAGGACGACGATCTTCGAAACAAGACATCATCGGAAACCAGAACATCGACATGTTCGACATGAGATGGTGGCGAGTAATCCTCGATGAAGCGCATTGGATCAAGAACAGGAAAACAAGAAGTCATCGAGCTTGTCTGCAACTGACGGCAATTAACCGGTGGTGTTTGACAGCAACGCCATTGCAGAATGATGTGGACGATATCCAGTCTCTCTTGCAGTTTCTTAGAGTGGAACCGCTCGACAAGTATTCTACCTGGCTGACATACGTCAAAAAGTGAAACCTCTTCTTTCCTCCTCCTCCTCCTCCTCCCTCCTCCTCTCACCTTTTCATTACGCTAATTCCGTTGGTTTTCCTTGACAGGCTCTTGAAGACGCAGGGTTCCCTCGGCATCACGCGACTGCGGGTGGTGATGCAGGCATTCTGCTTGAGGCGATCCAAGGCTCTCCTCGCTTCTTCTCTTCCTCCTCTCTCCATCCAGACTCACACTGTCCGTCTCCACGGCCATCACCTTGACATGTACAACTTGCTCTTCGAGTCCGCCAGCTCTGTCTTCTTTGCCCTCGACGAGCATGGAGGAGCAGCGGTCATGAGGAGGTACTCCTCAGTACTCGAGTGTATCCTCCGCCTCCGACAGACCTGCTGCTCCTCTCGCGGGGTCTCCCAGCAGAGGATGGAGAGGGCAAGGTACGTGTTGAGGTATATGGAGAGGAAGAAAGCGCAGCAGGCAGGAGACGAGGAGAACGCGACGAAGCTGCTCACGCGGGAGGAGGCGGACAAGATGTTGGAGAAGCTTTCTGGCAAGGAGGAAACCATGGAATGTGTCGTCTGCCTGGATGACCTCGACGAGGAGACGAAGCGGGTAATTCGCTCCTGCTGTCACTGCTTCTGCGAGGACTGTGTCATGAAGCTCCTGCAACTTTCTTCCGGCGGAGACGCTGTCTGTCCCCTATGCCGCGGCAAATTTTCAAAGGGCGACGTGTTCTCGGTAGAGCAAACGCGGGAGGCTCAACAGAACCTTGCTCGCAACGCATCCGACGAGGACGAGGACGGGGAGAGGCAGACGGATCGGGTGCAAGCGGAAGAGGAGGAGCGGGAAGAGGAGGAACAGAGGCTGAACCCCAAGATTCATGCGCTTCTCCTCGATGTGCAGGAGGCTCTGCAAGCAGACAAGACAGTCAAGTCTGTCGTGTTTTCCAACTTCCTCTCATGTTTGGATGAGACAGAAAGTGCCTTGATCGCTGCTGGCATCCCCGTCTTTCGTATCGATGGCAAGACCAGCATCGTCCAGCGCCGGCGGCTGATACAAGACTTCGACTCTTATCCTCAAGGCGCCCTGCTCCTCCTCAGCACCAAGGTCAGAATCCTTTCCATCTCCTTCCCCCTGCTCCCATCACCTCGCTCTGACCTCCAGCTAGGTGGGAGGCGTGGGGCTCTCGCTCACCATGGCGTCAAGAGCTTACATGATGGAACCATGGTGGAACGCGGCAGTTGACGAGCAGGCCATGCATCGGCTCCACCGCATCGGGCAGACGCGCCCAGTCACCATCATCCGCTACATGTGCCAAGGGACCATTGAGCAGAAGATCATGGAGATGCAGGAGAAGAAAGATTGGCTGGGGAAGGCGGCGATGATGAGGATGGCAGCCGACGAGCTGCTGGAAATGCGCCTGCGGCTGTTCAGGACGCTATTCCTGAGATAGAGTCAGGGATTTCGTGGCAGACGACTACTCGGTGAGAGACGACTACTCGGTGAGAGACGACTACTCGGTGAGAGACGATTACTCGGTGAGAGACGACTACTCGGTGGGAGACGACTACTCGGATCTGATGTGAAATTTATTCTTATGTTCATTCTGCTTCCACCAGCCTCGGAAGTCCCTGGGCGTCGCCGACTTCTCCTCTCTCAAACAAGAGGCTGCTGGAATCCGGCGGCCTGCTTTTGAGGCCGGCGGCTGCTTTGTTTTGCTTGAGGCACTTTTTACCTTCTGCCAGTAAATCCTTTATTCGGCGGCCTCCTAAACCAATAAAACCTAAAACCCTAAACCAAGCGCGAAGGCAAGCATAACAAAGCAGGAACAAGCTAAACCCGCTTGCACACAGCGCACAGCGAGAAGCTGCACAAACACACACAAAACACAAGCCCGAAAAGAACCAGCACTGCTGGCAGCAGGACGGATTTACTGGCAGAAGGTAAATGGCAACCGTCAGCAGACCCGGCATCGCCAGCCCAAGCGCGAAGCCGCGCAGACAAGCAGCCTAAGGGTCAAGCAATCAAGCAACAAGCAGCAGGAGCATGCAGGAGGAATAACATCCCTTAGACGCGATACCCGGAGGCAGCCGACTGACCACTGTCAGTCGAGACGTCCGCTGCCGCCACAAAGCGGGCGGCCGCGGACGGAGAAAGGGCAGCCGCCGACAAGGAGCCGGCGTTGCCCGGGGGTCCGCCTGGGGCAGCGGACGGAGGGAGGCTGGACACAGGAGCACGGTACCGCTCGAGGTAGTCCTCTTCGCTAGCCTCGGAGTCAGCGGTAGCCGAAACCAACACCGTGGTGTCGAGCTCTCCGGAGGCACCCGACGTCACAGTGAGGGACGGAGACGCCTCGCCAGCTCCGCGCCAAGGCGAAGTGTTTCCCCCATCGGAGTCGGAGACCTCCGGCGAAGACTCCTCCTCGGGCGACTCGACAAAGTCCGAGGAGGAGCTGTCCTCGGGCTCGAGAAGTGCTTGTGCCCGCAAGGGCGTCATGCGCCTCGCACCCGGAAACAAGAGCGCCTCCAGTGTCAGCTGCATAGTGAGGCAATCCGTATTCCAGAGGGGCTGATAGGTGGCGGCGCGTTTGCGAGCTAAGACCTGAGCAGCAGGTCCGTACGCGGCCGCCAGCTTTGCTGACAGTGGTCAGTCGGCTGCCTCCGGGTATCGCGTCTGAGGGATTTTCTTCCTCCTGCATGCTCCTGCTGCTTGTTGCTTGATTGCTTGACCCTTAGGCTGCTTGTCTGCGCGGCGGGCTTCGCGCTTGGGCTGGCGATGCCGCGTCTGGTCATCTTGCGGCCATGAGGATGGGAGGGTACCTGCCGTCGAGGGATTTTATTCCTCCTGCATGCTCCTGCTGCTTGTTGCTTGATTGCTTGACCCTTCGGCTGCTTGTCTGCGCGGCTTCGCGCTTGGGCTGGCGATGCCGGGTCTGCTGACGGTTGCCAGCAGTGCTGGTTGTTTTCGGGCTTGTGTTTTGTGTGTGATTGTGCAGCTTCTCGCTGTGCGCTGTGTGCCAGGAGGGTTAGCTTGTTCCTGCTTTGTTTTGCTTGAGGCACTTTTTACCTTCTGCCAGTAAATCCTACTTTCGAGAACGAGAGTCCCCTCGAGCGTTCATCCCTCTTGCCATCTCGACGGACGGTACCCTGAGGCACTTTTTACCTACTGCCAGTAAATCCTACTCCATCTGCATCCTGACACCCTCCGCTTC
>NW_005434662.1:878713-881314 GCF_000315625.1 Guillardia theta CCMP2712
GACGCTGGAGGCGCTCTTGTCTGGTGCGAGGCGCATGACGCCCTTGCGGGCGCAAGCACTTCTCGAGCCAGAGGACAGCTCCTCCTCGGACTTTGTCGAGTCGCCCGAGGAGGAGTCTTCGCCGGAGGTCTCCGACTCCGATGGGGGAAACATCCAGAGTGGCGCCGACGATCGGCGCGGAGCTGGCGAGGCGTCTCCGTCCCTCACTGTGACGTCGGGTGCCTCCGGAGAGCTCGACACCACTGGGGTGCTTGCTGCTGGTCCGAGCTCGCCTGCTTCCTCCCCGGCATCAGTCGGGTCACGCCGGTCCTTGGGCATTGCTGCGGCGTCGCCGCCGCCGTCACGGGCGGCTACCGCTGACTCGGCTACCGCTGACTCGGCTACCGCTGACTCGGCTACCGCTGACTCGGAGGCTAGCGAGGAGGACTACCTCGAGCGGTACCGTGCTCCTGTGTCCAGCCTCCCTCCGTCCGCTGCCCCAGGCGGACCCCCGGGCAGCGCCGGCTCCTTGCAAGTTGTCGGCGGCTGCCCTTTCTCCGTCCGCGACCGCACAGTGGTCAGTCGGCTGCTTCCGGGTATCGCGTCTAAGGGATTTTCTTCCTCCTGCATGCTCCTGCTGCTTGTTGCTTGATTGCTTGACCCTTAGGCTGCTTGTCTGCGCGGCGGGCTTCGCGCTTGGGCTGGCGATGCCGCGTCTGGTCATCTTGCGGCCATGAGGATGGGAGGGTACCTGCCGTCGAGGGATTTTATTCCTCCTGCATGCTCCTGCTGCTTGTTGCTTGATTGCTTGACCCTTCGGCTGCTTGTCTGCGCGGCTTCGCGCTTGGGCTGGCGATGCCGGGTCTGCTGACGGTTGCCAGCAGTGCTGGTTGTTTTCGGGCTTGTGTTTTGTGTGTGTTTGTGCAGCTTCTCGCTGTGCGCTGTGTGCCAGGAGGGTGCTTGATTGCCTGACGCTTTGTTTTGCTTGAGGCACTTTTTACCTTCTGCCAGTAAATCCTATGCCTTCAAGTCCTCCTCGCTAGCCTCCGAGTCAGCGGTAGCCGAGTCAGCGGTAGCCGCCCGTGACGGCGGCGACGCCGCGGCAATGCCCAAGGACCGGCGTGACCCGACCGATGCCGGGGAGGAAGCAGGCGAGCTCGGACCAGCAGCAAGCACCCCAGTGGTGTCGAGCTCTCCGGAGGCACCGACGTCACAGTGAGGGACGGAGACGCCTCGCCAGCTCCGCGCCGATCGTCGGGGCCACTCTTCCTCCTGCATGCTCCTGCTGCTTGTTGCTTGATTGCCTGACCCTTAGGCTGCTTGTCTGCGCGGCTTCGCGCTTGGGCTGGCGATGCCGCGTCTGGGTGCCAGCAGTGCTGGTTCTTTTCGGGCTTGTGTTTTGTGTGTTTGTGCAGCTTCTCGCTGTGGACTGTGTGCCTGCCGGTTCATCTTGTTCCTGCTTTGTTTTGCTTGAGGCACTTTTTACCTTCTGCCAGTAAATCCTATGTCACTCGAAGGGTGTCCCCCATCGGCAGCTTGTTCCTGCTTTGTTTTGCTTGAGGCACTTTTTATCTTCTGCCAGTAAATCCTATATCTATCGGACAAAAGAGACCTTTGGCGAAGACTCCTCGGGCGACTCGACAAAGTCCGAGGAGGAGCTGTCCTCTGGCTCGAGAAGTGCTTGCGCCCGCAAGGGCGTCATGCGCCTCGCACCAGACAAGAGCGCTTCCAGCGTCAGCTGCATAGTGAGGCGCTGATAGGTGGCGGCGCGTTTGCGAGCCAAGACACCATAGGATTTACTGGCAGAAGATAAAAAGTGCCTCAAGCAAAACAAAGCAGGAACAAGCTGAACCGGCAGGTACACAGTCCACAGCGAGAAGCTGCACAATCACACACAAAACACAAGCCCGAAAAGAACCAGCACTGCTGGCACCCAGACGCGGCATCGCCAACCAGAGCGCGAAGCCGCGCAAAAAACCTCAGCAGCAGGTCCGTCATCAGGCACGAAGTGCCGACCAAACGCCGCATCCTCAAGAGGCATTGAGCGCTGAGCAATGATGTCCGCCAGATACCAGATGAAGCGGAGGGTGTCAGGATGCAGGGTACCGTCCGTCGAGATGGCAAGAGCATAGGATTTACTGGCAGAAGGTAAAAAGTGCCTCAAGCAAAACAAAGCAGGAACAAGAGGGATGAACGCTCGAGGAGGAGTAGTCATGGCATATGCAGCGCGATGTTTGCGAATCTTCTCAGACGCTGCAACATGGAGGGCGTCGAGGTTGACCTCCCCCCACTTGGTCAGGTCGGCAGAGCTACCAATGTAAGGGTGGACATAGGATTTACTGGCAGAAGGTAAAAAGTGCCTCAAGCAAAACAAAGCAGGAACAAGCTGAACCGGCAGGCACACAGTCCACAGCGAGAACCTGCACAAACACACACAAAACACAAGCCCGAAAAGACCAGCACTGCTGGCACCCAGACGCGGCATCGCCAGCCCAAGCGCGAAGCCGCGCAGACAAGCAGCCTAAGGGTCAGGAGGCACTTTTTACCTTCTGCCAGTAAATCCGACAAATAAAATCCCTCAGACGCGATACCCGGAGGCAGCCGACTGACCACTGTCAGTCG
>NW_005434662.1:882107-894088 GCF_000315625.1 Guillardia theta CCMP2712
TCTTCTCAGACGCTGCAACATGGAGGGCGTCGAGGTTGACCTCCCCCACTTGGTCAGGTCGGCAGAGCTACCAATGTAAGGGTGGACCAACGTCACGTCATAGGGGGTCAGAGGATTTACTGGCAGAGGGTAAAAAGTGCCTCAAGCAAAACAAAGCAGGAACAGCTGCATATGCCATGACTCCTCCTCCTCGAGTGTTCATCCCTCTTGCGTGACATTCTTACCGTGCCCGAGTAAAACTCAGTTGCACAGCCGAAGGACGTACTCGCTCAAGTCGCAGGATAGGGTCTTGCAGTCTACCATCTTCGCTCATTTTTCTGAGCGAGGCTATAGGATTTACTGGCAGAAGATAAAAAGTGCCTCAAGCCTTTGGAAGTGCTTCCGCGGCTCATCTCACCCAGCAAGCGCTTGCAGTACTGCAGGTGGATTTGACTGACATCCTCGACACCACTAGCCTGATCCAGGCGATCAAGCACTTTTTACCTTCTGCCAGTAAATCCTATATTGCAAGCGCTACAGCTCCTTTGCGGGGACCGATGACCAAGGGTGGAGGATTCGGCAACACCTGTCACCCCTTTCTAGTCATCCTGCAGCTTTGAAGCTCTACTGCCAACATATCCTCCAAGGGGTCCTTCTTGGCCGGATGCCGGATCTTCTTATTCCTGCCCTGTCAGCCATTCGTCGAGGAGGCAGATTTATTCCCCTCTCCAAGGGAGCTGATAAACCTGGTCTCCGGCCAATTGTCATCGGTTCTGCACACCGTCGACTCGCGACGAAGCTTGCTTTGGCAGGGATTCGCTCATTTCTTGACCAGCACTTCCTCTCGTCTCACCCTCGAGCGATTCAGTTCGGGCTCGATCGAGACGGCTGTCTGAAGTTCTCGCAAACCGCGTCAGCGCTCCTGCCCCTTCACGCTCGCGGTGATGATGAGGATGTTGCCAACCCCACAGTGCTGGTGAGTTTGGATGCAAAGAACGCCTTCAACTCCCTCGACCGCCAGGCTCTCTTCGATGCAATCGAGGGACGTGCGAGTCGCGACTACTTTGATGGGAGCATCACTGAAGGCGCAAGCTTGCCCTCTTGCGAGCATCTCCGTTTGTTCGCCTCCTACCTCTCCAGCTACTATGGAGACTCTGCTGACCTTCGACTCTTTCACAAAAGTCAGTCAGCCTCCGTTCAGTGTACCTCGGGCGTCTGTCAGGGCGATGTCCCCTCCAGCGTGTTTTTCTGCCACAGTATCCACCCCCTGCTCCTCCATATCGCAGAGCTTTTTCCCTCTGTTCGAGTCTTGGCCTATGCTGACAACGTCGTGCTTGTCGGTCCACTCGAGGATGCCGTTGCAGCTACGTCCGCTATGAAGAAGTACATGGTGGCTGATCTGAAGCTAGAGATTCAACCTCGCGAGTCGAAAGTTTACATCCCCTCCTGGCATCAACACCCTGATCTCTCGCAGCTGAAGAAGAGCCTTAAGCGCCGTCTCAAGACTCAACTTCTTCACTTCGAGGTCGTCACTGGCGGGATTACACTTGGCGGCCTGCCTATCGGCACGGATGGATTTCATGCTAGTCAGCTCCGAGCGAAGGTTTCTACCCTCAACGAAGAGCTCTCAAAGCTCGGGCTCGTCCAGCATGGCTTCATGTTCAAGACGCTGGTGAGGGCGAGCCATCTCCAGAAGCTGCGCTTCTTCCTCCAGGGGTCATCTCCGTTTCTCCCGCGGGTCCAATCACAGATTCGTCGCTTTGACCTCTCTGTCCACCTGGCGCTTGAGAAATACCACCGCTGGCCTTCCTCGCAGTACCTCGCCGCGCATCCCGACCTGCTAGAGTTTGCGAGGTTCAAGCGGGAGCTTCCGCATAGTCGGGGAGGGGACGAGTTCACGCCCTCTGAGGGTCTACACCCCGCTGTTTACTATACGGCTATCGCTCGCTTCCTCGCTTGGTACTCTGACCAGCCCATGTCCCGGACCTTGCCCTCTCCTCATAGCCTGGACGTTCACTGCTCGAGATCTCTCCGTGCCCAGAAGCATCCTCTGGCGACCTTCTTCGTTGAGGCGCACGACTTCGTTCATAATGCTGGAGCGATCCTCTACCGTCGTGTCAAGGCTCCTGCACCGGCTGCAGATGGCGCGGCGATCCCACCTGCCCCGGCTGCTGTGCCTGATGACGCAGGACGCCCCCCGGCATCTGTGGTACACATCCCTGGTTTGCGCGCTCTCGTCGACTCGTCTCATGAGCACTTCATTCCTCCCCCTGCGCAGCGAAATGTGACCCCTCTTGTCATGCGCGTCTTCCCTCGCCATGTGCATGCTCGCGCTGCGCTGACCGATCAGCAGCGTGATATCCTCACCTTGCACAGCCGCAGGACACACTCGCTCAAGTCGCAGGATAGGGTCTTGCAGTCTACCATCTTCGCTCATTTTCCTGAGCGAGACCTGAGCCACTCTCCGATGCGAGTCTCGAGCTACTACCCCCTCAAGGCCTTCCCGCACCGCTATGCTCAGATGCTCGACTGCTATCTCCATGGCATGCCGATCTGCCAGTGTCCGACGGAATGTGATGGATGTCAGCGCGAGCTCGATCCCTCCGTTGCTGCACATCATCTCCAGACCTGCAAACGCCGATCCTCCAAGCTTCCCACGGCGCATGACAACCTTACTCGTACGATTCGGTCGATGCTGAACGAAGCTGGTCTTCAGAGCGTCATCGATACAGTGGGGGATCCTCGTTCTCGACGGCAGGTACCCTCCCATCCTCATGGCCGCAAGATGAAGGGCGATATCCACATTCCTGGAATCCGCGATCGAGGGTCCGAGCAGTACGAGGGCTTGATGGCGGACGTGACGTTGGTCCACCCTTACACGGACGTTCACTGCTCGAGGTCTCTCCGTGCCCAGAAGCATCCTCTGGCGACCTTCTTCGTTGAGGCGCACGACTTCGTTCATAATGCTGGAGCGATCCTCTACCGTCGTGTCAAGGCTCCTGCACCGGCTGCAGATGGCGCGGCGATCCCACCTGCCCCGGCTGCTGTGCCTGATGACGCAGGACGCCCCCCGGCATCTGTGGTACACATCCCTGGTTTGCGCGCTCTCGTCGACTCGTCTCATGAGCACTTCATTCCTCCCCCTGCGCAGCGAAATGTGACCCCTCTTGTCATGCGCGTCTTCCCTCGCCATGTGCATGCTCGCGCTGCGCTGACCGATCAGCAGCGTGATATCCTCACCTTGCACAGCCGCAGGACACACTCGCTCAAGTCGCAGGATAGGGTCTTGCAGTCTACCATCTTCGCTCATTTTCCTGAGCGAGACCTGAGCCACTCTCCGATGCGAGTCTCGAGCTACTACCCCCTCAAGGCCTTCCCGCACCGCTATGCTCAGATGCTCGACTGCTATCTCCATGGCATGCCGATCTGCCAGTGTCCGACGGAATGTGATGGATGTCAGCGCGAGCTCGATCCCTCCGTTGCTGCACATCATCTCCAGACCTGCAAACGCCGATCCCGGAGTCCAAGCTTCCCACGGCGCATGACAACCTTACTCGTACGATTCGGTCGATGCTGAACGAAGCTGGTCTTCAGAGCGTCATCGATACAGTGGGGGATCCTCGTTCTCGACGGCAGGTACCCTCCCATCCTCATGGCCGCAAGATGAAGGGCGATATCCACATTCCTGGAATCCGCGATCGAGGGTCCGAGCAGTACGAGGGCTTGATGGCGGACGTGACGTTGGTCCACCCTTACATTGGTAGCTCTGCCGACCTGACCAAGTGGGGGGAGGTCAACCTCGACGCCCTCCATGTTGCAGCGTCTGAGAAGATTCGCAAACATCGCGCTGCATATGCCATGACTACTCCTCCTCGAGCGTTCATCCCTCTTGCCATCTCGACGGACGGTACCCTGCATCCTGACACCCTCCGCTTCATCTGGTATCTTGCGGACATCATTGCTCAGCGCTCGATGCCTCTTGAGGATGCGGCGTTTGGTCGGCACTTCGTGCCTGATGACGGACCTGCTGCTGAGGTCTTGGCTCGCAAACGCGCCGCCACCTATCAGCGCCTCACTATGCAGCTGACGCTGGAAGCGCTCTTGTCTGGTGCGAGGCGCATGACGCCCTTGCGGGCGCAAGCACTTCTCGAGCCAGAGGACAGCTCCTCCTCAGACTTTGTCGAGTCGCCCGAGGGGGAGTCTTCGCCGGAGGTCTCCGACTCCGATGGGGGACACCCTTCGAGTGGCGCCGACGATCGGCGCGGAGCTGGCGAGGCGTCTCCGTCCCTCACTGTGACGTCGGGTGCCTCCGGAGAGCTCGACACCACTGGGGTGCTTGCTGCTGGTCCGAGCTCGCCTGCTTCCTCCCCGGCATCGGTCGGGTCACGCCGGTCCTTGGGCATTGCCGCGGCGTCGCCGCCGTCACGGGCGGCTACCGCTGACTCGGCTACCGCTGACTCGGAGGCTAGCGAGGAGGACTACCTCGAGCGGTACCGTGTTCATGTGTCCAGCCTCCCTCCGTCCGCTGCCCCAGGCGGACCCCCGGGCAGCGCCGGCTCCTTGTCGGCGGCTGCCCTTTCTCCGTCCGCGGCCGCCCGCTTTGTGGCGGCAGCGGACGTCTCGACTGACAGTGGTCAGTCGGCTGCCTCCGGGTATCGCGTCTGAGGGATTTTATTCCTCCTGCATGCTCCTGCTGCTTGTTGCTTGATTGCTTGACCCTTAGGCTGCTTGTCTGCGCGGCTTCGCGCTTGGGCTGGCGCTGCCGCGTCTGGGTGCCAGCAGTGCTGGCGTCTGGGTGCCAGCAGTGCTCGCTAGGAACACGGTACCGCTCGAGGTAGTCCTCCTCGCTAGCCGGGCAACGCCGGATTCTGACCTTGGTGCTGAGGAGGACCCTAAGTGCCGACCAAACGCCGCATCCTCGAGCCAGAGGACAGCTCGAGTCGCCCGCCGGCCCGAGGAGTGTTCGCCGGAAGTCTCCTACTCCGATGGGGGACTTTGAAACATCCGGAGTGGAGCCGACGAGCTCACTGCAACGTCGGATGCCTCCGGAGGCACTTTTTACCTTGTAGCCGCGTAGACAAGCAGGCTGAGGGTCAAGCAACAATCAGCAGGAGGGGAGGGACTTCCGAGCTGAAACTCCCTTAGACGCGATACCCGGAAGCACTGATCCGACTGATTCCTGCTTTTTTTTTGCTTGAGGCACTTTTTGAACAAGCTAAACCTGCATGCACACATCGCACAGCGAGAAGCTGCACAAACCGTGGCACACACAAAACACAAGACCAAAAGTAACCAGCACGTTTTGTGTGTTTGTGCAGCTGCATGCGGGTTTATCTAATCCGACTGAACATTGTCAGTCGCCGCCGCAAAGACAAGTCAGCCAGAGCTCTGCAGTCTCACCGACGAGGTGAGACGCAGTGACATGAGGACGGAAGCGCTCATGAATGTAGAGGAAGACTCGGAGGTTGGAAGACATAGGATTTACGGGCCATAAGCCCTCCTGCCAATGGGAGGTGGCCTCTCGGGTCCATGGCAATCTGCTGCAACGTGGGGGTACCGGGCCTACCACCTCCACTGGTGGAATTCTGCAGGGCAACGGGTGAGTGGTCGACCCGAAGGACTACCCCTGTGATACCTTTACTTACCGGGAATAGGGGGGGTGGTATACAGTACCGGTGGCTGAAAAGATAGACATGTAAATATTTCGCGGGACGTGATTGGTGTCCCCTACCCTACCGTGGTTTACAACTGAGGGGAATAAGGGGAAGGGGGGTAGTCAACCACCCCCGAGGGGAGAAAAGCGGAGTCGGCGGGCGAGTCCCCGTGAAAAATGGAAATGCGAGGTGTGTGCCGACAGGGAATGGGAGAAGGTGTTCGATTGTTGGCTTTGCTCTTCTTTTCGACTTTTTTGAGCGTCAATGGCTCGTTCATTGATTGTCCCAGTTGTCCCAGCAACAGTTATGAAATTTTTGGTTGCAGTACTTCCTATGGAACATGCTTGGACGTCAATACAGGGAACACAGCACCGGCATGCTGGTGTCGATGCATCACTGGGTATTATTATTACCAGTACACTGACAGCCTGGGAGTCGTTGTGGATGCCTGTTCGCCTTGCACAACGTGCTCTGCCAACCAGTATCAGTACAGCACATGCTCAGCCAATGGTCAAGATACTGTTTGTAAGACTTGCAGTGTCTGCCCGACGGGGAAGTATGCATCATCTGCGTGCACACGTACCACGGACACAGTCTGCACATAATGATTGTACCCGGTATGCCCATATTATGAATTCGATGGCGGAAAGGCAAGCGATTGCCTCCTTTGCCCAGTTGGATCGTACAGCAATTATCCGGAGACATAACATCGTAGGGACGTGGTTGTGCAGGTGGGGAAACTGTGGGGACGACGTCCATGACCTTCACAACCCTTGACTTTGGCAGGTTCCCCTTGTACTGCACGATCCTCTGCCTAGGATTTTCACAACGCGGTGTGGTCGATCCAGACTTTTTTTAATTTTGAGAAATCAGTGATATCGCTGATGATTTTCAACGAGCGCGTATACATGGTGTTCTGACGCGTCAAATCTGATAGGTTGAGCTGCCGTTCATTGAACTTTCAACTCCCCCGAGTCTGCCTGCCGGCTCATCACCCACTCGGCCGCGCGATGTGGACGTGCAACACTCAGGGATCCTGCCCGAGCTTGACGATCCACATCGTGCGGCAGCTCCTCCCGGAGCCAATCCAGGTTCTTCAGCTCCACTGCAGGGTGATCATACCCCTCTGATTCTTGAACATCTCGAGGAGGATGGAGTACCTCTTCTGCGGGGGCAAGCCCTCCACGCTCACCCCGCGGTGCATCACGATGTCGTAGGTCAGCACCCGCGGCTCGTGCCTGTTGATCGGCGCCCTGTCCTCGAGGAAGTGGGCGAGGACGAGCGTGCCCGGCGGCATCACGTTGCCCTGCATCGCCTCGTCCGAGGCATCAGGCGCCCCCTTATGCCGACAAAGGTCCGCCTCTCCCTGTCGACGTAGATGCTGATCCCCACGCGATCCTTCGGAAGCCACGTGGCGAGGGGGGTGCAGCAGGCCTCCGCCTGCGCCGGCGCTTCAGGCAGCGCTCGTTGGTGCAGTCGGGATGCGAGCCGCGGTAAAAGCAGTGGAGCTCCACCTCCGTCCTCCACCTTCGTCTGCCGTGTGACGCAAGGAGGGAGGCTCAGGAGCTCGAAGCTCTCGCACATGCAGAGGTGGACAAGGGCCTTGGCGCACAGCCTCTCGCTCCAGAGGTCTGCAACCTCCATCCTGGCAAATTCGGTCGGATTTGGATTCGCCCGACAGGGACCTCCGGTGACATTTTCTGCAATGCATGATACATGACGCTGCGATGTTGACTGAAGCATGCATCCTCGCCATCACGGCAATCATTATGTCCGCTTTTGCCTCCTACCTGAAGCAAAACCTTTTCCCGGACATATGCTTCCACGACGTGTTGAAGATTCTGACCGGGAACCACTTTGTGCTGCTGAAGTACATCGACCCCTCTTTGTGCATCGTCTACGTGATGCTCTTCAAGTTCGCCTTCGCCTACCTGTGCTTCCGGCTTAAGCATCTCAAGAACAACATATGGGGCAGTTTCAACACAGGACCAATGAGTTTACTCGCAGGAGGTAAAAAGTGCCTCAAGCAGAAGAAAGCAGGAACAAGCTAAACCTGCATGCACACAGGAAGTTAGCCTAGATAAAGGGCCTGACATGCGCCCGCAATTGGTCTCCGGTGGCTTCCCGGGTGTGACCAACCTGACCTCGCTTCTCAATGACAAGGGGAGCGCGGCTATTGTTCGGTTTGTTATGACTGTGAAATCAATAGTTGGCTTGCGATCTACGAGCGGGTGACAGATGCTTATGGAGCCTTCAGTGTCTCTGCAAGTATGGCCTGCGCCTGGTCGGACAGTGGCAACAAGCCCTGGGTCAAAAGACTTCAATGTGTATAGCAGCGAGATTGACTACTTCATAGACTACATCAAAGCGAGATTGACTACTTCATAGACTACATCAAAGCGAGATTGACTACTTCATAGACTACATCAAAGCGAGATTGACTACTTCATAGACTACATCAAAGCGAGATTGACTACATCATAGACTACATCAAAGCGAGATTGACTACTTCATAGACTACATCAAAGCGAGATTGACTACTTCATAGACTACATCAAAGCGAGATTGACTACTTCATAGACTACATCAAAGCGAGATTGACTACTTCATAGACTACATCAAAGCGAGATTGACTACTTCATAGACTACATCAAAGCGAGATTGACTACTTCATAGACTACATCAAAGCGAGATTGACTACATCAACCGACTGGATGTCGGAGTTTGCCATCGACAAAGAGAAAACAACGATGGACGTAGCCAAAGCCAAGGAATGGTTCAGGGAGGACAATTACCGTCGATTGAAGAGAATGGTGCATTCATATTACATTCATACCTCAAGCTCCTTCTGGGATGATGCAGAGATATGCACTTTCAGGGGACTATGCATATTATCCACCACATTGCGATTCGCCATAGCGGGTAACTTTGTCATGCACCCGGGTCAGGTGGATCCCATAGAAATGCACTTCCCTGACTACAAACGACCAACAAAGAGCAACATTTGTACATATACAAGCTGAAGAAGACATCAATAGCGATCTACATTCAAGAATGTCTTACTGTCTTACTGGAGAACGGAATGCGAAGTCCTCATCTTACCATCTTGTTTTAATTACACATCCTCACTGGAAAAGTACATCGGCATGAATCGAAGCGAGCTGCTCTCAAGGTGGTCACCGCCCCTCCCTTGCGACCGTTCTGCCAAGCCGCGCATGTCGTACACCATAACAGAGAGGAAAGCCCGTCATTCAACCGACCAGTATGAGAAGGCTTGAAGTTTTTGACGCAACAACAGGGTTTTCATTGTACATACGAGGATTGAAAAAGCAAGAGACGCGGAAGCTCTCAAGGGCAGGCTCTCCACACCAAACGCCAGATCCCCCCCCCATCCCTGCCTCCATATTCGACGAGGTAGACCTGCTCAAGGAGCTCAAGGCGGCCGCCCTCCTCTACGACTACGCCGCCGAGTACCTCACCGACGACGACGACGACAAGGCGGGGGCGGCGGAGAGATACCTGAACATAGTCAAGTCGCTGGCAAAGAGGCCAGAGGCGTACCCTTGTTCGATTTCCCAGTAAATTCTCGCTGTCGCGCATAAATCTTGCAATGGCATGATAGCCGGCGCTGCCCGGGGGTCCGCCTGGGGCAGCGGACACATGGAGGCTGGGCGCATGCTGACGGTACCGCTCCAAGTGATGCAAACAGTCCTCCTCACTGTCCTCAGCTGGCGCAGCGGCAGCCGAGACCGAGACCGCCAGTGACAGCAACGATGCCGCAGCTGTGTAAGTAACCAGCACTGCTGGCAACCAGGTAAAACTCTAAAACTTTGCTGGCCTTGCCTGATCCAATGTCTCCTCCTTCACTGTCTAACGCGACAGGACAGAAACCCTTCGCAAAGCTGGTTCCTCCCCCCCCCCTTGAGGCTTCAGAGCTGAGGAGAACAAGACAAGCACGCGCTCTTTACATGATTTACAAGGCTACCAAAACAAAGGGTACACCCTCTGCTTCGACATGTTGTTGACCAGTAGGGCCAACGTCGTCATGATCTGCCGAACGAGTCAGAGCAGCCGCGAGGCTCAGGGAGGGCGGGCATACAAGGCAGTCAACTAAGACGGGGAAGAGGATGTAGATGTAGCCCAACTGCTTCAGCTGCTCTCCCTCGTCATTCCCGTCGCAGTCAAGCTCTGCTTCTCTCACCCGAGCTCCTCCACTCACAAAGATGGTACAGCAAGCAGTTGCCGGAGGATGCATCAGCCCTGACACGCCATATCAGTTGCAACCTCACGCGTCGTCAACGCACCTGTGTACGTCATGACCATGATCGACACAGTGGGTGCTAGCGCGTTCATGACGTACTACCAGCAAAAGAGTCAGAGCAGCGAGGACGGGAAGTCTTGCCTGTGGCATGAAGTCTGGCTTGTTGGAGTCCATGAAGACTGCGATGCCTGCTGAGAGCATGTGGCCACCTAAGACCTGGAAGCATCAAGTCAGTTGTAAACCCTCCCCTGCCATCCTCATCTGCCTCACATTCCTCGGCTGTCCGAAGGGAGAGGTTGGGGTCGAGAACAAGATCAGAGCAACAGCGGAGAAGGAGGTCACAAGCGCGTAGAGCGGGTACTCATTGTGCATGTAGAAACCAACGCGGTAGTCGAGGTACGTCATCGACACGATCGCTAAGAAGCTTCCCAGGAATGTCCACATGCAGTAGTTGCGATCCGTCTTGGCAGGCGGCGCTCCCCCAGTTCCCTTGAACTTCCCCAAGTACGCGGTGAATTGCGATGCAAACTTCCCCTTGGCCCATTCAGCCTCTACTGCCGTCAGCGTCCTGCTCCGGCTTTCGAGCTGCTGCTTCATATTCATGAAAGCTGCCGTGACTTGCGCTCCCTGCCGTCGCAGGAAGAGCGTGTACCTCGAATCTGTGAAGCTGTACATGTTGAAGTCTTCGTCCGCCTCTTCCTCGTCTCTCTGAAGATCAGACCCCGTTTCCTCCATCAGAGCCTCTGCCCACGCATGCTGCGCGTTCTTCCACTGAGGGAGGAGGTCGTGGTAGTCAACAGCCTTGGGGGCGACCAAGCAGGCATGGTCGAGCAGCCGCTTGAGGTTCTCGTTCTTCGTGGGGTCGAGCATGGCCGGCATCGCCTCCTGCGATTCGCCGCGGTGGCGGTAGAAGACCATGACGGCCATGACCTTGGAGAGGTGAGGATGCCGCACAGGCACAGCCACCGACGCGTCGAACATCTTCATCATCACTTCGCTCCTGCCGTCCGCCTGCAGCTGCTCGTCCAACACCTCATAAGCCGACAGATTCTGCCAGTTAGTGTCCCCTCGTGCCCACGCCAACCCGGGGATGCCCTGGCCCTTGACGTAGCGGACGTCTTGAGCGATCTTGAGGAAAGAGTCCAGCACTCCCTGAATGTTGCGAGCCTCAGCAAACTTGACGGGGTTGATGTAGTACTGCCCCGAGTAGCGCATCACGAACTCCCACTGCACTCTGATCCCTTCCTGTTCAGGCACGATCCGTCGAGGGCGAATCCAAACCTCTCCGAAAGCAAACCCCGCGCTATCACAAACATCCTTCAGCAGCGCCTTCAGCGGCCCTGCATACTCTGCCTCCTCGCGTTCGGCCTCCTCCTCGAGGTTTCGTGGAGAGGTTCGCTTCAGAGCCTTGGGACTTCCTGCCCTGATCTCTTGCACGATGCGATGAGTCGCCTGCTTCAGCTTGGCTGATGCCTTCTCATGCGCTTCTTTCGCGTGATCGCTTGCTCGTGCTGCGAGTGACTGGGCTTGAGAAGCTGTCTTGCCTGCAAACTCCAGCACGCGGTTTGACATGTGCGAAGTTTTGAAGACACACCTGCATTCGCGATCAGACCTCTTTGCGCTCACCCAGATCAACAGGAAAGAGACGAAGTGAAGAAGCAGGATGAAGGAAGAAGCAGAGAGATATCTCGTGCCAAACAAATCACACGAGAGAAAGCGAAAGAATGCTGAGCGCTAAAAGCTGCTGCCTTGTTTGCCTGTACCACGCAAAGAGGGAGAAGTATTGCAAAAGAAGCTCGAAGTGGGAACGAGTGAAGCTTGTGCGATAGGAAGCAACGAGATGGTAATGGAGTTTTCCGTGACGTGCGGGAGTAGGTGCGAAAGAAGTGCAGGCAACAAGGAGTGCTCATTAGGATGTCAAGAAGGAATTCTTGGGGAGGGAGGGAAGGAGGAAGGAGGAGGAGGGGAGGTTGGGAGGGGGAGGGAAAGGTTGGAGGAAGGAAGGGGAGGTTAGGAGGACAAGGGAGGAGGAGGGAGGAGGGAGGGAAGGAGTGGAAGGAGGGGAAGTGGGTGGGGTGGAAGGGGAA
>NW_005434662.1:894997-911614 GCF_000315625.1 Guillardia theta CCMP2712
AGAGAGAGAGAGAGAGAGAGAGAGAGAGAGAGAGAGAGAGAGAGAGAGAGTGAGAGAGAGAGTGAGAGAGAGAGAGAGAGAGAGAGAGAGACAGACAGACAGACAGACAGACAGAGAGGAGAGCAGAAGCGAGGCGAGCAGAGCAGAGCAGAGCAGAGGGATGGAAGGGTAGCAGAAATGCAGCTTGGGGGTACTTGAGCAGAAAGACTTTAAAAGGGGAAGGGGATGGTGGAATAAGCTGAGGAGATCTCGATCATGACGTCGATCACGTCGAAGAAAGCATCACACAGTCACACGGTGTCGAGCCTCGTTTCTCTCTTGTTGCTGGCGTTCAACTTTGTTCATTCCCAAGCTCGAAAGGACAAGCGGAGAGCATGCATCGGGGTGCTGACAGTCCTCTTGGTGGTCACCTTCATCGGGTTTGTGTACAACGTGATCCTGAGGAGCCCTGTCATCTTCCTCAAGCTCGCTGAGACTCAGGTGGGGGAGACGGACATGGTTATCTTTCCGAGCCTCAACCGACTGGATCCTCTCCTCAACCTGGACAAGCAGATGGAGCAGGTCGACGTGTACCCCTTCTTCAATGCCTCTCAAGTCCGCGACACGCTCTCTGACATCCCGCAAGTCTTCGGCGTGTCTCCTCGTTGGATCGTCCGGGGATCGATCGCTAGCAGCAGGGAGCCGAGCAAGCGCGTGGTGACCTACATTCTCGTGTGCGACTTGGAAGAGGAGGAGAGGATGGGGGTGGGACGCGCATGGCCGTACAGGAGGCTCGGGGCCTTGGAGGCGCATGTGACTGCGTCTGTCCTCAAGTCTCTCAAAGTTCGTCCGAATCGCGGGGATCGCGTGCTGATCGACATGGGTATGCAGAAGCTTCTCAACTCCTTCGGGGTCAACGCAGACGCTCTCAAGCAGCTTCTCTTCCGCTCTGTGCTGGAGGACGGGGTCACAGTCAGGCTCAACGGGACGATGATCCGCCTGTACCTGGAGGAGCAGGGCTTCCTGGTCCCCCCCGGGCTCATCAGTGACACCATCGTGACGCGGCAGCCAGTCTCGTCCCTCGTCAACGTCGACCGACTGATCGAGGCGAGCATCGAGGGCGTCAAGCGAGGAGAGCTGATGAACCTCGACGTGTCTGTAGCCGACGCCATCGAGAACTCCTACGAGAAGTGGCCGCCCATCGGGAATATCGTGCTGCTGGAAGCCAAGTACTTCTTGCAGGCTGTGAAGGCCTCGATGAATCAAGTGCCGCTGGTGCAGATGCTCAACCTCGGAGTGCTGGTGAACCGAACTGGCAACGTAGAGGAGGCCCTCCTGCTCACAGAGACGCCCCTCACGGACGAGTGGCTCAACTTCAACCTCATGGATTACGCTTTCCTCGTGCTGGTCCAGTACCGTGACCGATACATCGCCTACCTCAAGAGCGAGGCCGGTCGACTGTCCGACATGGTCAAGTTCTCAAACGAGGTCGGAGAGAAGCTTGGGTTCACGTCCAACCTCTCCATCACCCTCCCCATCGCCACGGCTCTGCAGCCTCTCATGTTTCTGCGCGTCTTCCTGCAGCAGATTTTCAACGCTGTCGTCGCTGTGCTGGTCGTCCATGGCTGCATCACCGTCTACTCGCTGCTGCTCACCGACGTCAACGCGCGCACCTACGAGTATGGCATGCTCAGGGTGATGGGCTTGACCAAGACCTCCCTCCTCACCCTCCTCCTAGTCCAGGCCCTCTACTATGCCGTGCCCGGCCTTCTCCTCGGCCTGCTCCTCTCTTGGGCTGCTTCTTTCCCCGCCATCGATGCCATCTCCAAGTACGCATTAGTGTCCTTGGACTACAACCTGGAGGCCATGGCGCTGACGTCGGCGATCGCCATCGGGATAGCGATGCCGCTGGCAGGAAACATCTTCCCGATCAAGCGAGCTCTCTCCCGCACCCTCGCCGAGAGCTTGGACGTCTACCACAAGACCCACGCGGAAACCATCGTGCATTTCCAGCGGCTAGCAGACCTGGGCCTCTCTCCCTCCCAGGTGCTTCTCCCTTTCCGCTTCACGCCTGACAATGCTGCAGACGTTCGGAGCCGTGGGGATGGTGGTGACGGGGGTCCTGATCTATTATGTCATCCCGCTCTCCTTCCTCCTGCAGAACTTCAGCCTCCTCCTGTCCTCGCTCAACTTCATCCTCCTCGGAACTGTTGCCGGATTGATCCTCCTCTCCGTGCTTCTCCAGCCCACGGGCGAGTGGCTCGTGGCGCAGTTGATCATGCAGGGGGAGGACAGGAGGTTCTTGGACATCGTGCTCAAGAATCTGACGTCGCATCGGCAGCGGAGCATGAAGACGTCGCTCATCTTCTGCTCGACCCTCGCGTTCATCGTCTTTGCGGGCTCCATGTTCTCGCTGCAAGCTCACTCCATCATCGGCAACATCAAGGTCCTCGGCCCCTCCGCTCCTGGCGCCTGACGAGCGGCAGGTGGCGTTAGGGAGCGACATCAGGATAGAGAGCAGTCAAGGGCCCCTTAAGGAGTCGAACCTCTCCTCCTTCCTCCTCCGCGAGCGCCTCCGCCCTGACAGCTGCGTCCTTGACTTCGCCTGGGCCTCTTGGCCCTTGTGGAACGTGGATCCTCCAGTCTCTCGCGTGATCATGGGAAACATGGTACCCCTCCTCGTCTCTCGCTCCTCGTCTCTCGTTGTTCGTCTGACGCGGTCCGGCAGGTTGGGTTTCCCCAGGGCTTCAACGCTGAGACTGTCGCCATCTCCGACAACTATCTCGACGTGACCTACAGCGAGTTCTTCGTCCCTCTCAGCGCCGACGGCTGCTCTCGCCAAGACTGCAGCAGAGGCCTGGACTTCACCGTCAACCCGAACCGCAATGAGGACCAGCTTGAGGTGTCTCTCCCTCCCTCTTGTGTCCTCGTCCTCCGCTCACTCTCGGGCTCAGGTCAATGTTCTCAGTGGAGCTCAGCACGCGTGCGAGAGGGTCCCTTCCTCTTGCAGGCCGCTGGAGTCGAGCAGGGCGAGGACGAGGCCTCGAGTAGCGGCACTGAGGCTGAGGAGAGGAGAGTGACGAGGCTGCGCAGGTTCGAGGGATCCTGCCGGCGAGCCTGGCGACGTCGATAGGAGCAGAAGTGAAGAGCCTCCTGGTGCTCGTGCTCATCGCACAGAACGAGCGCGAGTACTCCCCCTCGCGCTTCCGCAGGAACATCTTCATCGAACTGGAGCCTAAGGTCCTCGCCAAGAAGTTTCCTGGTGATGCTCCACCTCTGCTGCTTTTTGGCCTTCAAACGCAGAGATCTCCCCCCCTCTCTCTCTCCTTCCCCCCCCTCTCTCCTTCTCTCCCGCTCTCCTTCTAAGCCTACTCCCCCCCCCTCTCTCCTTCTCTCCCGCTCTAAGCCTACTCCCCCTCTTCTCCTCTCCTGCTGTCCTCTGGCTCTCAAGATTCGATCTCAGGTTTCTTCTTCTCCTCCTATGAGGCTGCCACCTCTGTCTCCGACCCTCCGGTACGCCTGAGCCTCTAAACCAGAAACCTCAAGTCCTCTCCCTCCCACTTGTCCTGCCTTGCTCTCTTGCTGTCTTCCTTACTACCACTGCAGCTCTTGGTGAACGAAGACACGTGGCAGAAGCTCTTCGACCTTGCGGTGGAAGCAAGCAACTTGAACGCTACGGTGATTTCCTTGCCTCCTCGTCCTTGTCCGGTTCGCTGTCCTTGTTTTCATTTCTCTTCCCCACTTGAGTTCATCTCTGCTCCTCTTCTTCGCGTGGCTGCGCGTCGCTTCCTCTTCCTTCCTCGTCCTCATGCTCTTGTAGAGACTTGGGCTTCCGAAGAGACCGCCCAAGCGAACTCTCCACATCCGCCTCAAGGAGACGGCAGACGAGCAGGAGCGAGTGGATCTGATCAACAGCCGTGAGGAGGGAGAGGCAGAGGGAAGAGAAGTGACACCCCTGCGACTAGTTCGCCCCTACCTGGAGGAAAGCACGAGCATCAGCGACACCCTACAGCTTGTGGAAGTCACGTCGGGGACGGTGAGTGAGTGAGTGAGTGAGTGAGTGAGTGAGTGAGTGAGTGAGTGAGTGAGTGAGTGAGTGAGTGAGTGAGGGAGGGAGTGAGTGAGTGAGTGAGTGAGTGAGTGAGTGAGTGAGTGAGTGAGTGAGTGAGTGAGTGAGTGAGTGAGTGAGTGAGTGAGTGAGTGAGTGAGTGAGTGAGGGAGGGAGGGAGGGAGGGAGTGAGTGAGTGAGTGAGTGAGGGAGTGAGTGAGTGAGTGAGTGA
Source organism: Guillardia theta CCMP2712 (assembly GCF_000315625.1). Taxonomy (NCBI): domain Eukaryota; class Cryptophyceae; order Pyrenomonadales; family Geminigeraceae; genus Guillardia; species Guillardia theta. The sequence continues at coordinate 899,257 of NW_005434662.1, forward strand.
GTGAGTGAGTGAGTGAGTGAGTGAGTGAGTGAGTGAGTGAGTGAGGAGTGAGTGAGTGAGGGAGGGAGGGAGGGAGGGAGGTTGTTTTGGTTTTGAGTGCAGGGCAGGTCAACATGATGATGCTATTCTTCTACTTGATCGCTTTCATCGCTTCCGTCCTCTGCTTCTTCATGCTCTTCATCACCTTTGAGGTTCAGCCACGATCGGGAGGAGGAGGACCCGAAAGTGACAGGAGAACAGGCGAATGTGCGAGAGAACCTGTGGGAGTTCGGAGTCCTCAGAGCTCTTGGCATCAGTGCTAACGAGGTCCCCTTGTTTGCTTCCTCCTCGTCCCCTCTGCTTCCTCGACCCCCCTTCGCGCGCTTTCTCCCTCTAACTAAGACTTGCTCTCCTCCTCCATGCTCTCACTGCCTCCTCACCTTCTCTTCCTCTTCCTCACATTTCTCGTCAGCTTGCTCGCATCTTCGTCTACGAATCCTTGAGTATGATCATCTCAGCCATCGCCATGGGCTCCACCATCGGCCTCGTTGTCTCCTCGACCCTCACCTTGCAGCAGGTGACCCTCTGCTCTCGTCATAATCTGCTTGTCGCTGATAGTCGTCGACAGAATCTCTTCACGGAGATGCCTTTCCTCTTGATCTTCCCCTACTGGCTCTTCATCTCCGTCATCGGTACTCGACCTGCTCTCCTCCTCTCGCTCACTCGCCGCCAGTCCTCTCCCTCCTCGTCGCGGCTTTCGGGGCTCTACTGCCGGTAAGAGCAGGAGGAGGCGAGAGGGATGACGAGGGAGAAGAGGAGCAGGAGGGGAGGGGAGGTCAGAGAGTAGGGATGAGGGACGGGAGGATGAGGGACGGGAGGATGAGGGACGGGAGGATGAGGAACGGAAGGAGCTAATGAGGAAGCAGGTCAGGAAGATGCTTCGATGCTCGATCTCGGAGGTTCTCAAGAAGACATGAGGAAGCGGAAGGCAGGTGCTGGACGGGAGCTGGACGGGAGCTGGACTAAGATCTACATTAGATACCACAGACATGTCATCATCATCATCATCATCACAAGCCTCATCCTCCCCGACTCCTTCCCCTCCAGTCGCCAAGTCCCTGACATCACAGTCGACACGTTCATATTCTGCCTGCCTGTCAGTAGCAGTCCCTCTCTGTCCCTCTCTCCCTCTTGCCTGATGCAGGAATGTCGCGCTCGCTGGCTCGGAAGTAAAGATGGGATCTGCCGGCCTCCTAGCGCCGGACTGAAGCTCCACGATCTGCGAGAGGGTAAGAAGAGAAGAGAAGAGAAGAGAAGAGAAGAGTAGAGGAGAGGGGAGGAGAGGGGAGGGGAGGGGAGGGGAGGGAAGAGAAGAGAGGAAGCAGTTGTGGTAGTGATGGTGGAGGAGGAGGAGGAGAGAAAGTAGTTCTTACGATGGCAACGAACTCTCCTTCCTCGATCTTTTTGTTCTGGTTCGTGTCCGCCTCGTCGAACATCGACTGCTGCTGCGTGTCTGTCGTCTGCATGATCGAGTCGTTAGAGTTCCTTCTCCACCCCTCTATCCTCCTGCTCCTCCTGCTGTTCCTTCTCCACCCCTCCATCCTCCTGCTCCTCCTGCTGTTCCTTCTCCACCCCTCCATCCTCCTGCTCCGTTCCTCCTCCCATCTCCTTCTCATCCTCCTCTCGTTTCCTGCTCCTCTTCGATTACCGTAGGGAACAGGATCTTGAGGTCTCGCAGAAGCACGTAATTCACTCCGAACACGTCGAACTGCTTCCACCCGGCAGCATTTCCATTCGCTACCAACTGCCGCAAGTCAGAAGGTTGGGAGGAGGCGGGGCGGTGAGGAGGGGAGGAAGAGGCGGGGCGGGGCGGTGAGGAGGACGTTGAGCGGCACCTGCAGCATCTTCTGCTTGATCGGGCTCTGCATCCACTCGTAGTACTTGGGTCGGAGCAAGCCAGCCACCACGAGCGAGTAGGCCTGCAACAAGATCAGCTGAGCTACAGCTTGGGGGAGGGGGGGGGGGGGAGCTGACCTGCTTGAGCTGCCCCTGGTACTGGTGGAGGGAGTAGGCGACGACGACGATGGTGATGGAGGACTCCGGATGCTGCTTGAGCTCGATCTTCTCCACGGTGGAGGTGAAGTCCTTGACCCCCTGCCTGAGCGCGTCGTTGCCGTAGTTGAGCTCGAAAACGAGGGTGGGCGAAAAGGTCCCGGTCGACGTGTTGAACTCCATCACCTGCGCCGTCCGCTGCACCACCAGGTCAAGATCGTTCACGAGAGGAGCCGAGGAGCCGAGGGTGCTTGGAGGGTCCGTGTAGGCCAGCGTGATGCGGAGAGGCTGCTCGCCGTTCATGGCGAGCAGTCTGAAGGTGTAGGTGTGCATGTAGCCCTGCTGATCAATCTCGTTCTCCTTCAGCCAGTAGCTCCATGCTGAGTCCCCGAACCACAGCGAGTCCACCAGCCTCGGCCTGCTGGCCAGTCACCCTCCCGTCTCCTCCTCCTCCTCCTCCTCCTCCTCCTCCTCCGCTTCTCCTCTCCTCACCTTCCGTACCCCTCGTACGCGTTCGGGGATGACGAGAGCGACACGCGAACCTTCTGAGGAGGAGGCTGCACCCACACGGGGCAGGTCTCGGGGTCAGCGCAGGCTGGTGGCTCCTGGTACTTGTCGACGATCACGCCGCCTCCGATGGAAGAAGCTCCGTTGACCACCATCGCCTTGAGAAGCGACGCCGATGGTCTCGTCCAGGACGCGCTGGGGCTGCGGAAGCCGGAGGGGTAGTACCCATCTGCAAGGTACTGCCGGAAGAGAAGGACGGCGCCTTGAGGGGAGAGGTCAGAGGAAGAGGAAGGGAGGGAGGCTAGAGGAAGAGGAAGGGAGAGAGCGGCTGACCTGCGATGAAGCCGGCTGAGATCGAAGTGCCGCTCGCAGAGATGACGGCAGCCATCTCGTCGTAATTGTCTGCTGCCGTCACTGAGCACCCGTAGGCGGCTGTCGAGATGCTCGACCGTCTTTTGCACTGGACGCCATTCGGCGTGTCTGTGTTGCTCTGCGTGTTCCCGTCGGAGTTGGCGGTGATCACCAGGTCTCCTGGCCCCACTACGTCTGGTTTGAACCTCCCGGCCCCGGGCCCTTCCGTCTTCCCCAGCCCTCCCCTCCCTGACCACTCCGGCACCTCGTTGGACTCGAAGGGCGTGCAGGTCGCCGCCGTGTCAGCGAACTTGCACTGCGAGCAGAAGTCGGAAACCTGCGAGAGGATCAGCACAAGCAAGGCAGGAAGCACAAGGAGCTCAAGCTCCTGCTGCGCTACCTGGGAGGCTCGGGTGTAGTTGACGCTACAGCAGGCAGCTTGAGCCTCGCAGCAGGTGGTGAGCGTGCAGGGGTACTCGGCCTTCCTTATCGTGATCTTTCCCGTCACGATCACCTTGTACAGCGCGAGGTTCCTGATGGCGATGCCGTAGCCCGAGTCGGCTTTTTTGAGGTTGGAGGTGTGTCGAACTACCCGAGAGAGCTTGTACCCCGTCTCATTGCATGGCTGGTTCAGGCAGAAGTGCATCAGAAACTCGTCATTGCAGCAGTTGATGGGCCCGTCTGCGTCTGAAGGGCAACCCTCGTACCAGAGCTGATCTCCAGGCTTCGGGTCTCGCTTGCACTGCACAGCAATCAGCTCGCCCTCTTTCCCACTTGTCTTACCTCCGCCAGGTGGCACGTGACGTCATCAAGCTCTGTGCTGCCTCCGTAGCTGACGGAGGAGCATCCGGGCTGAAAGAGATACTGGCTGATCTCCTGGCTGGCTGGTCGAGACAGACAGACTTCTGCCTTGGCAGACTGCTTCTGCTGCGACGTCATGCACGGGTTGGGACGCAGGCCGGTGGTGACGCCGCTCTCAAAGTACTCGAAGAAGTCCAGGCGAGAAAACAGCATCACTTGCACTCTAGTCGTCTCCAGCCCCGCGTTGGGGGTGGCGAAGGGAGCTGGCGTCGCTTCGATCTCGTACTGTATGCTCGACCCTTGCGACGCCCACTGGAAATTGTCCTTGACGTACTGCTGGATGTTGGCGTCGAAGATGCTCATGTTGGGGATATGGAGGGTGAACATCTCGTTGGCGGGGATCTCAACGCTGTTTAGCGTGTACTCCACCTGGACGGTGTCGTTGCAGCACGGGGGGATGGACTGCATGAGGGTCTGGTAGTTGGCAGAGGTCACGTACACGCCCTTGATGAAGTCTGACTTGCTGCACTCTCGCGGGTACGTGCATGGGCAGATGTCAGCGATGGGGTCGCGGTAGGTTGCGGCTACTCGGTACTCCTCGTTGAAGTTGTAGTTCGCCCCCACGCTGATGCAGTTCTTGCACGTAGCAGGCGATGCCACCGTGTCGTACGTCCAGAGAGCTCCTCCGTCCCCCACTGCAGTGACGACGAGGAAGTCCGGATGATCCCACATGAACTTGTCCACGTCCATGGCCTGAGCGTTGTAAACCGCACAGTAGCTGTGGTTCTGCCCTTGCGGCACCTTGCAGCCCCACGAGTCCAGGTGAACGCGCACGCCTGCGTCATAGGCGGGCTGGAGCAAGTTACTGTAGATGTCCAGAGGAACAGTCACGTCGTTGACCTTGATACAAGTCTCAGACGCGAAGTTGCAGTTGGGGTCAGCGTTCTGCATGAGGTCGCTGAAGTATATCTTAGCCGCAGGAGCGATGCCGTTGAACTCTGACGCCTCTGCGACTTCATTTGCGTGTGACGTTGGAGCGAACGCCATGCCTGCGACGGTGCCCGTGACATGCGTACCATGACTGAGCAAGCATGCGTCATGCCTCACACACCCTCCCTGCCTGTGTCCCTCCTCCTTCTCCCTCTCTCTGTCGCTCACCCGCTCTGTCGTCTCCCTGGTCCCCGCAGGGTTTCTGTGGAGTCTTCATCTGCAGGTATCCTCGTAGGAGCAGGTTGATCCCCTGACCATTGGCGACTCCTCGGTTGACGATGATGACCACGTACCCGCCAACCGACGGAGGAAGTAGGAGTCCTCCAGCTGGAGATGTTGGGTTTCTACTGATCAGGTCGCACTGGTTCAGGCACTTAGTGTAGTCCGGGTTTGCCGTCGAGAAGCTCGGGCCGTCTTTCCTCTTCAACACGAACACTTGTAGTTGACCTTGGGCGTCCAGCGCCCCCGAGCCAGGAGCTGAGTACTCTGAGGGGTAGTTGCTAGTGACGCCGATCACGTTGTACTCGATCGAAGCTCCGATCGCATCGTACAGTCTAGGAGCAAAACGTGACTGAGATTCCACCGCAGGAAAGTTGGTGACTCTGCTGCTTCCCGAGGGCAGCAGTCCTCCGGGAGCTACGAAGTCAACCCTGTCCAAGGAGATGTCTTTGGGGCACATGTCGCAGACAGCGCAGTCTTGGATGTAGTTGTAGCTCACTATCTTTCGTCGAGACATGTCGATACTGTTAAAGGGAGGTTGCTTCCCAGCTTCAGGATTCAGCTTCGAGTTGTCTTGATCCCAGTAGAAGCAGTTGTCCCAGTCGATCCCCGTGTCCGCAATGCCAATCACTTGTCCGCTTCCATTCAAACCTCTTTGATACAAGGAGTTGTCTCGACTTCCTGTTCGTGTACCATCATAGAGCATCTGAATGCCGGCTGAGTTGTGCGGGAAGTACCGCAACTTGGGTTCAACAAAAAGCACCTCAGCCCTTAACTGCAGAGTTTGCAGCACCGCCTCTAAGTTCTCATGGCTTCCAACTCGAACTCTCAGGCGATCTTGTGACGCCTGGACGATGTCGACTGACAGCATAGCCAGGATGAAGCTCTCATCAAGGCTGCCTATGATTTCATCTTCCCCCACAAGGATATCACGAGCTCCCCGACGCATGCGCAGGGAAGACCTCACATCTCTAGATATGAGATGTACAATCAGAGACACTTCAGAGTTGGCTCCTTCAATTGGATCATCAAAGTTGGCTCCTTCGCTTGGATCATCAGGGTAGAAAGAATTTTGTATTCTTACTGTCTCCGCGCTCCCAAGGTACTGGGACAGCATATGAGCTTTGTCTCTTTTTCCGACCCACAAAACTCCTGTCAAACTTACAAGGCGCCTAGCCACAGCTTCGCTCGCAAGTATGATATACGCCATGTTAGGCACGTAATGTACAAGCTTCGATTGCAATACTTCTTCTACTAAAGTCACATTTGCATCTTCACTTAGTTGTATGTACCATTGTTCAATAGAATCTCGTTTCCACAATCTTCTCAGATGACTCAGCAAGATTGATTGGTCGCGCAATGAAGGAGCGTTTCTGGTATTGATGGCTTCCCCATTCACGAAGATCTTTCTGGAATCAGCGAGGTCTTGATGGGTTATGGTGTTTGCTGGCACAACTGTTGACACGAGGCAGCAAAGAACAAGGAGAGGAGCGAGAGAAGACAAGAGCTGACAGGGAGGCATCCTCTCGGCCGGTCCCCTCCTCATCATCTCATCCTCTCCTCCTCTTCTCTCCTCCTCCTCATCTCATGTCGTATCACCCCAAGAGCCATTGTAACTTGACCGTACTTGACTTGCAATCTTTCTCTCTTCTACCCCACCCCACCCTTTGTTCCTCATGTTACGCTATACTACCCCGCCCCTTAGCCTATTATACCCTACCCTTAGATACACTACCCCACCCCCACAAGTTGGCTTTTATCGTCTAGAGCCGGCGGGCCGCTCGCAGCCCCGCCGAGTCGAAGGTCAGTGAATCCAGCAGGCAGGATGGTGTAACGGTAAACGTAACCGTATTATATCCGTTACATATGGTTTCACCAGAAGCTGCAGCCATGCCGGAGAAGGCAGGCAAGGAGGGAGGAGGCGGCGGAGGCGGCGGTAAAGCAGCAGGAGGAGATAAGACATCGCAGAGCTTCAACAAAGCTGTTGGCGGAAAGCTGAAACTGAAGGGAGTCGAATTTAAAGGGTGAGTTTGACATATACTTGTATCCCTAAAACTTTATCCGGTTTGATTTCACTAGAATCGTGTCATTGGTTTTATGAACTCCTCTGTTTTAAGCTTCTGTGGTGAATGTTCTTTTCTTTTATGAAGCTATTTCATGATTGGTTTCAATTTGAGCTAATATCATGTTTTTTTTATGTTCAGCAAGAAGATCAAGAAGAGCAAAGATGGTACTCAGACGCTAAACCTTCAAGCAAAAACGCGCGAGGATGAATTGAATGACCGCGTAAAGAAGAAGAGCGATAGATTTTGCATGCATACATAGTAAGTGATCCGATACACTTTCGAAAGTTGAGGCGAATTTTCCTGCGTGAAAACTCAGTATTGACACGAAGAATGTCTGAATTCCATAGCTGATCAGGAGGAAAACTTCTTGGCATCATGGTTTAGACCAATTAAACATGATATCCTGTGTCATTAGAGCTGAAGAAAACAAGGATTCAACAACATTGTTATTCAACACCCAGCTCAACAGGCATGGTATTGATTGTACAACGTTGGATTCTGGGAGATCACAAATGATACAGAAGACGTTCCTGCTTCTTGCGTTGCCCTGGATCGATTTTACTGGCCCTGAAAGCTCTAGCAGGATGTGGAAGGGGAATGTGTAGAGAGAGAAGAGGGAAGTGGAGACAGAGCCGACGAGAGGTGGAAGGCACGAAAAGATGGTAGCGCATTGGTTGAAAGGTAGCACATTGGAAAAGGGGGGAGGGAGAGGGTTGAAATGAAGCATGGACACATGGAGAGCGTGCTGAAGGGAAGCGAGAGCGGGTGAGACGGGGATGAGTCGGATAACTTTGAGATAGAGATCATCGCATGGAGGCCGGCAGGGGAGGACACGCTTTCGGATATGCGAGGGGGTAGGAGGGCAAGAAGAATGCACAGTCTAGTCTCTTCACTTTATCATGGCGGGCAAGGAGAATTTCTTTACCTGTATTTTTTTAATGAGGTTGACAACCATGCTGCTGTTTGCTCGTTTGATGAGCTTCAGTCCGACGCGTTGAACTTCATCTCGTTGTTCCATTTGACACAGTCTTCAGCTCGTTATTCCATTTGATGCAGTGTTCAGCTCGTTATCTGTATAGATATCTCAAGGAACAAGGAATGCGGTGCAGATCATGACCATTTTTCACTTGGTGGTGCAGACAAGTCCGAGGCCTTCGGCTTCCTGGTGTGCTACATGGCGTTATCTCGCTGACCCGAGCACTTGCGCTGCGATGCCCCAGATGAAAGCGCTTCCAGCTCTCGTGCTGGAGTTGGCTGAGAGCGTGTGCATGACGGTCAGACTATCGGCTCTTGTCATCGCTGGCCACTTGTGGGCTGACCTGACCAGTCTGCTCTTGGGAATGACTGCCGGCGAGTTTACACCTCTTTCACTGCACGCGAAAAGATTTGTTTTCATGTCCGAATTGAATTGCGACCATTGAAGCTCGAAAGAGAGCGATATCGAGAACGGCATGGCTAATTGACTATTTCTTCACGGTCACTTTCTTTACTCAAAGTTAAGTTAAAAATCAGCTCGGACTCCAGCGAGTCGGAGAACCAACCCTCATGCTGCCCTCTCAGTGCGACTCAATCGGTGAACAGCGACTTACCTGCCCACAGGCTCACCGCGGTGGCGCCGGGGAGACAAAAGGACTCAACTTAGGCTACGATACGGCCTGAGTCTGTGGCATCGAGCCCGGCGAACTGGCTTTCAATGCTTTATGGACAAAAATCAAGTTCTGTTTCCTGATTCTCGTTACCGTACTATGTACAAGACAAAATCATATCACTCAAAAGGAATCCCACTCGATGTATCTAGTATCTCACTGTTTGTATGTCATTGCTGCGGTATCCCTCAGGCTTTTTGGCGTTTGCTGAGTCCGTATCGCCTCATGAAGCCATTATACCAACCCCGTCCGGCACTGAAATTCAACATTCCCATCCTTCTTGCCAGATCGCTAGCGAACGCTTGTACCTTTGAACGCCGAAGAGTCTGTCCCTCAATCTTGAGCACAAACTCTCTTACTGCTCGCTCAAAGTCTGGTACTTGCAGGACCGATCGCTTCACAGTAGGCTGGACCCCTGTTGCGGCCATTACCTTGAGTTTCATAATGTTCTCAGGTTTTAAGAGTTTTGAGATTGCAGAACGGCTTTTCCCATATGATTTTGCAAATTGTGTGTGCGTTTTGTGCTTGTTGTCGCTGTTTTCATATTGACGAATGATTTCTAATTTTTCACCCAGAGTAAGTTTTGAAGTTTGCCGATTCGCAGTGTAAGGAGCACAGGTTTTCTTCATCTTCATTGCATTCAAGGGAGCCACCGCCGGGGGGCAACCGGCACTGTCGGAATTGAGATCATTCCCATCGATGTAGGAGATATAGGGATTCTTGCTGTCACAACCATGACATTGAGTTTCGTTGCAGATCTCAAGAGACCACTTGACCTCCGATGTCTGCAACACTGCTTCAGACGAGGTTGTTATCCCTTCCGACTGCAGCGTCTTCTTGAGGTATGCATCGAACTCCTCAAGAGTGTGAAACTCGCTTGAGTCATTGTCACTCGAATCAGACAGGTCCATGTTGGCCCATTGTTCACTACCTATAGGCTTTAAGAGCCAAGAGTTCGAGTCCTCGGCACTGGATGATCGAGAGAGGCTGAATAGAGGGGCATTCATAATAGTGACCAGGAAGAATGGGATGAAGGATGAACTGATATTCGCACTGAGGACGAGAGCTTGTGATGGAGGAGGAGCACGAGAGCTTGTGATGGCGGGGGCAGGCGAAGGTCAGACCAACAAAGAAGAGACGGGGAGGGGGGGAGCTCGGGTCGACGAGGCGTAAAGGATGGTGCAAATGATCATCCCAAAGGGTGGGTAGTCAAGGGATGAAGTGGGGGTGGGGGGTATGGTTAGCTATGGTAGAAGAGGTCAGATATACAACTTTATATGTCATCGATAACTTTACTACTGTCTTTACCACACGCAAGAAGTCACTTTTTTACAGGCTGACTGAAGTGACGCCAGCTATCCCTCATCTTTCTTTTAGCCCCCCCTACCCCTCAGCCTGACTGAGTGCCGTGACTTGGCTCCTTTACCCCTCACTGGGTAAAAGAGTCCCCTAAAGCTCTCGAGCATTGACCGCTTTTGACTGGCTGACCCACTAGGCCTACTGCCTGAATGAAGAGTGTACTACTATCACAGCTATCACAGCCTGCGTGCGGTAGCCGCGGTCACTCCCCGGGGGGTTGAAAGCGGCGCGGCCGCAACCGGAGGCTCCGGGGAGTCCGGGCGGCGGGTTGTGCCCCGTAGCCTGTCACACGCGGCCGAGTGACCAGGTCGCTAATACGGTCCGGTACTTCAAGTAAATTTATATCCTGGCAACATATCGCCTAGTCAATGACTTTACTCAAAGTTAAGTTAAAAATCACCTAGTCACTTTTAAAACAAAGTAAACTTCCCGGACAGCTCTGCTCGGCCCGTCGGAACTTCCGAACGGTTCCGGCAGTGTGTGGGCCCGGGCCGGGCATACTGACCGTACACTCCCCCGTAGTACTGACTCTGAGTCAGGTTGCGATGAGTCACAATACCTGATGTATACCCCTCCCTCAGCCTCTAATGAATGGGGTAGGGTAATCTCTTCTCCCCTCCAAAGATGTCGACGCAGGAACAGTCAGCGGCAGGACGGACGAGCAGGAGCAGCAGGAGGAGCAGCAGGAGCAGCAGGAGGAGCACGAGGAGGAGAAAGATATGAGGAGGAAACGAATCAGTACCACGATGGGGAGCAGGAGAAGGACGAGGAAAAGAAGGAGAGGTGGAGAGGTGTTACATGAGCATGTGAAGGAGGAGGCAGGGAAGGGAAGAGGAAAGGCAAGAGTAGCGGCGAGAGGAGAGGGCAAGGAGACAAGAGAATGGCATGGAAGAGTCACAAAAAAGGGAGCGGGGAAGAAAGGTTGACGTGATCTGGTCAGGTTTGGCTGCCGAGATGAATTTTCTCTTCGGGAATAAGTCAAATGCAAAGACGACGGAGGAAGGCATTGATCCTGAGCAAGGTGGATGAGAACTGAAATGAAGGAGAGAGACCAAGGGCGGGAGGGGAGGGGAGGCGGGAGGCAGCAAATGTCATAAGCTTGTGACTGATTGGAGTTGTCATATCAGGGACATCGGTGATGGACGAGAAAAGTTTTGACCCGGACGAAGCTTGTTTCGGTCTTACCTCCTGCTCCTGCTCCTGCTCCTGCACATGATCCTACATGCACCTGCTCCTGCTCCTTCACATGATCCTACATGCTCCTGCTCCTGCTCCTCCTTGCTCATAGCTTGACAGATGTGGCCAGTCAAAAAAGCTTCGATCCAGACGAAGTTCCGGGTGAGAAAAGCAGTACACTCCCTTTGTGAACGCTACCTACCTGCCCTGATCCCCCTTGCCCTTGCCCTTGCCCTTGCCCTTGCCCTTGCCCTTGCCCTTGCCCTTGCCCTTGCTCTTGCTCTTGCCCTTGCCCTTGCCCTTGCCCTTCCCTTGCCCTTCTGTACTTCAGCTGTCCTGTGGCTGAACTCAAGTGCGTTAGATGTGACAAGCGAAAAGAGTTTTGACCCTGACAGCATGGAGAGCACGACGATGAGCGAGAAGGAAGAGGAGGAGAGGGAGAGAGAGCTGTACCTGAAAAAATTGGCAGAGTTTCGACCCGGATGCCATCCGCATCGAAAGGAGCGAAGACGAAGATTCAGAGAAGGTAGAGCAGAAAGGAGGGGGTGATTAGATAGAAAGACAACAGGGAGAAGAGTGCGGAGAGTTTGGGAGGGGAGGAGGAGGGGAACTGAAGGGGGGAATGGCGGTGGAGGAGACAGTCTCATATCCTTTACAGTCCTTTGATGCATCGGAAGAAAGTTTCGACCCCGACGAGATGTCAGACGGCGAGAGCGAGGAGGAGGGAGGAGAAGAGAAAGGAAGCGGTGAAGCTGCGCGGAGGGTGAAGCTCGGTGTGAGCTACGAGAAATCCTTTGATCCTGACAGAGAAGCTCCGGTAAGGCTGAGAAAGGAGGAGAAGAGCTGGACGAGGAGGGGGGGAGGTTGTGATGCTCTACAGGAGGATGGCGGGAAGGAGAGCTCGCGCACTATCTCAGCAGATGTGGCGGAGCGTGCCATGTCAAGCTTGACCAGCGCAGCTTCTGCTGAGATCTCGAGGCTGCGAGGAGAAGTAGAAGGAATGAAGAGGAAAGAGCAGGAGGCAGCGGCCGCTCTTTCTCGCTCCGAGCAGCTTCTTCGCGCTGAAAAGGTCTGACTAGCTGCTCGATGGTGGTGGTGGTGGTGGTGGTGGTGATGATGATGATGATGATGACGACGACGACGACGACGACGATGATGATGATGATGCTGCTGCTGCTGCTGATGATGACTGGACTAGGACTAGGATAGGGA
>NW_005434662.1:912834-914607 GCF_000315625.1 Guillardia theta CCMP2712
GGGAGGGAGGGAGGGAGGGAGGGAGGGAGGGAGGGAGGGAGGGAGGGGAGGAGGAGGAGGAGGATTTCATTCGCTTACACAAGAGGCAGATGGAGGACAGAAGTGACAGTCAAGATGCTGGATGTAAGTTGGGGAGGGAGAAGAGAGGGGACAGAGAAGGGAGAGAGAGGGGAGGGAGAGAGAGGGGAGGGGAGGGGAGGACGGGGGGAAAGGATCATGTAGGAATGGAGATGGGGAGAAGTTAAAAGAGGAAGAGGAAGAGGAAGAGACGATTTTGACAACATCTCAATCTCGTGATTTCAGCTGAAGGAGAAGCAAAGCCTTTGGCTGTTCACCCTTGATCCATCACTTGAAGCGAAGATGGTTGAAGTCACGCTCAACTTCTTTCCTTTCTTCCCACTCTTATGTTCTCTTGCTGTCTTGCTGTCTTGCTGTCTTGCAGTCTTGCAGTCTTGCTGTCTTGCTGTCTTCTCAACTTCTTCTCATTCTTCTCTTTAGCTGTCCAGCTCGCACCTGGAGCAGGACGTCAAGGCGTCGACGCTGGAGGGTCTGGTGAAGAAAATCGCGGAAGCTCTGGAGAACGATGAGGCGAGTTGCGAGAGCGAAGATGATGAGGGAGAAAGGAGGGAGATGGTGGTGGTGGTGGTGGTGATGATGATGATGATGATGATGATGATGGAGATGATGATGACTGCAAACACAGGTGCAGGCACATGACATCCTTCAAGTGATGGACATGATGACAAGACTGGCGGACAAAGCGAAAGAGACGCAGGAGAAGAGAAATGAAGAGGCAGAAAATTGAATGACGAGGTAGCCCTGCTGCTCCTCCTGCTCCTCCTGCTCCTGCTCCTGCTCCTGCTCTTCCTCTTCCTCTTCCTCCTCCTCCTCCTCCTCCTCCTCCTCCTCTTGCTACTCCGCCATCAACAAGACCACCACCTTCCATCCTTGGTACCTCCCCCCCTGCCGGCTCTCCCTGTCTCTCTGTCTGTGTCTCTCTCCTGACGAAGTCTGCTAGCTGGGTCAACTGCAGCAAAAGTTTGATGAGAAGGCAGCGGATGGCGAGCAGCAGCGGACGAGGCTGCGTGAGGAGGAGGCAGAGCGAGCGGCGCTGGAGGAGGCGAAGCGAGCGAGGGAGGAGGAGTTGAAGGAGCTGAAGATGCAGCTGCAAGAGCTGCAGGTGAGAGCGACAGAGCTGGAGAGGGAGGGGAAGAGAACGGAGGAGGCGCTGGAGAAGGCGAAGGAGGAAGGAAAGAGGGCGAGGGAGGCGCTGGAGAAGGAAGCGGAGAAGGTCAGGGAGCTTGCGAAGCTGCAGGAGGAGAACGAGGAGGAGGTGAAGACCTTGACCAAAAGATGCAAGAGTCGAGCGAGGCTCTGCACAAGAAGTTGGAGGACTGGCGGAACGACTTGCAGAGCAACTTGGCGTCGAAGGAAGAGGAGCAGACGACGCTGACGAAGCAACACAACGAGCTGCTGGCGCAGAAGCGAAACTTGGAGGCAGAGCTGAAAAGAGCGAAGCAGGAGGCGGAGGAGACAAGAGCAAAGCTGCAGGCTGAGAAAGAGACGGAGGAGGAGGAGACGCAGAGGCTGCGAGCAGAAGAAGAAAACTCAAGACGGCTTTGCGAGACTTTGAGGAGAAGCTGAAGCGAGCGGAGGAGGAGGGGGCAGGGCTGAAGGAGAAGCTGAAGCGAGCGGAGGAGGAGGGGCGAAGGGCTGAAGGAGAAGCTGAAGCGAGCGGAGGAGGAGGGGCAGGGCTGAAGGAGAAGCTGAAGC
>NW_005434662.1:917545-918710 GCF_000315625.1 Guillardia theta CCMP2712
GGAGGAGGAGGAGGGGGTGAGGGTTTTGCTTACTGTGTGGCTCAGGTACAAGAAGCAGCTGGAGGACAAAGAGAGAGAGGCGCGAGAGGCGCGGGTAGGATGCAGGAGGCTGGGGAGGAGAAGGTGATGGCAGGGGCGCAGGAGCTCGAGGAGAAGACGAGGAGAGAGGCAGAGCAAGCGTTCCTACAGCAGGTGACCTGGTAGTTGCTCGCGTGATCTCTTACACGCTTATGCAGGCCCAGAAATACCAAGAAGAGATTGCTAAGGTTTGCCTTCCCTCCCTCCCTGCCTTCCTCCCTCCCTCCCTCCCTCCCTCCCTCCCTTCCTTGTTTGCTTTCTTCGCGACTCTCCTTCTTCCTCTCGCCTCCTTCCCCCTCTTTCTCTTTTTCTCTCCTTTTGCCAGGTTGTGCATGCGCTTGTGATAAGCCGGCAGGAGAAGGAGAAGAACAAGCAGGAGATGGTGGGGAAGAGAAAGGTGCACAAAGAGAAGGTGAGAAGGAGAGGGAGAGAGGGAGGGAGGGAGGTAGAGAGGGAGGGAGGGAGGGAGGGAGGGAGGGAGGGAGGGAGGGAGGGAGGTAGAGAGGGAGAGAGGGAGAGAGGGAGGGAGGGAGGTAGAGAGGGAGGGAGGGAGGGAGGGAGGGAGGGAGGGAGGGAGGGAGCATTTGTGATATTGCAGCAGGGCAGGCAGGCTGGGCTTGGTTTCAAGTTCAAGAAGACGGAAGCAGGGACATTCCAGGTGCCTCCTATTCCTCCCTTCCTCCTCCTTGTCCACCGCTGCCGCCATCAGTGCTGTCTCATCGTTCTTCCTCACTCTCCCTCCTCGAGTCTCCTCCTCCTTCACTTTCTCACCCTTGCAGGCCTCCACCATCAAGCCGGGAAGTGCTGCGGAGAAGGGAGGACAACTAAAGAGTACACGACGTAATTTCATGCTCCTGCTTGTCCTGATCCTGAACTCCTACTGCTCCTCCTCCTCCTCCTTTCGTCTGTGTCCTCAGATTATTCACTCGGTCAATGGAGTTCCTACCGAAAGCTTTCAGAGCCTCATGGCATTCGGCGATGCGCTGAACGGAGAAGAGGTATTCCTTCTCTCCTCTCCTCTCCTCTCCTCTCCTCACCTCTCCTCTCCTCACCTCACCTCACCTCTCCTCTCCTCTCCTCTCCTCTC
>NW_005434662.1:920091-954309 GCF_000315625.1 Guillardia theta CCMP2712
CTCCTCTCCCCCCTTGATCTCGCTCTCTCCCCTCCTCTCCCCTCCTCTCGCTCCTACAGCTTCTGATATTGCTTGGTGTCGGTCGGCAGCTTGTGGTAGAGCCAGGACCCTGCGAGGGCTCCGACAGACCCGGACGCCATGACGCACAGATAGTAAGGCCACCACCTGCTGATGAAGAGAAGGTCCTGCCTCTCAGTCACTTTGCTGCTGCTCCTCCACCACCACCACCTCCTGCTCCTGCTCCTCCTGTTCCTCCTGCTCCTGCTCCTGCTCCTGCTCCTCCTGCTCCTCCTATCTGCCCCTGCCCCTACTTTCCTCGTCCTCGTCCTCTCCTCGTTCTCGGCCTCTCTACCCTCCTCTTACCTGTACTGCAAGCACCACCAGCCGCCATATAATGGAGAGAAAGTAGGTGGTCTGACCTGCGTTAAGTGAGGGGAGAAGAAGTGAAGGAGAGGAGGAGAAGAACAAGGACGGAGAGGAGGAGGAGGAAGGACGGGGAGGAAGAAGAGGAGGAGGAGGCTCGTCTACCTGTGCTGCGAATGTTCTGCTGGGTGATCCCAAGGTCGTGACGCGTCGCGATGTAGGCGAAGAGGACAAGAATAGGAGGCCCGCCAGCTCCGAACAGGCCGCCAAGGAAGCCGGCAATACCTCCAGCGACGGCTGAGGAGCGTCAAGGCAAAAAGGGCTAGAGGAGAAGGAGAACCTGAGATGGAGAGGGTGAAGGTATCCCAGGGCGAGCAGTGGCCAGGAAAGGATGAGCAGAACTGCTCGTTCTTCGCCTTGACGGGTGCGTGTTCGCTCCATTCCCCCTCCCCCCCGCTGCCAAGTTTGGATTTGTTCCTCCCTCCATTCACCTCGCTCGTCGGGAACGAGCTGTCTGCCCTGCTGCTCTCCTCTTGACTCTTCTCCTCCGCTTCAACAGCGATCAAGTTTGCGCTGCCTCGCTCCTCTAGCGTCTCCGCCTCCTCCATCCGCACGGCGGCGGGTCTGTTGGTGGACTGGAGCTCGACCTCCTTCTGCTTCTTCTCCCTCCATCGGATCACCATCATCTGCATGATGACGAAGGCGATCACGATGCCTCCGAACACTCGCTTGAGCATGTGCGACAGCGCCTCATGCCCTGACCTCACTGTGATTTGCAGGATGCTCGTGCCGATGGGCACAGTGACGGCCATGCAGGAGGAGATGGCGAAGACGACGGGCCAGAAGATGTTGTGCCGGTCGTAGATGACGAGCGGCAACGAGGTGACCGAGTCCATGACCGTCACCAGCGCGATGTTGCCGGCCAACCCTCCCAGCTTGTCATCCCCCGTCTCTTCTCCGAGGGCCCCGAAGGAGTTGAGGACCTTGAGGACGCTGACGAAGACGATGCCTCCTCCGAAGCCCGTGTAGGACTTGATCAGGTTCGAGACCTGCCACAGCTCATTAGCGGAAGTGGGGAAAGGGGTGAGGGCAGGAGTAGGTCGAGGGCAGGAGTAGGTCGAGGGCAGGTGGAGGTCGAGGGCAGGAGGAGGTCGAGGGCAGGAGGAGGTCGTTTCTTACAAGGCCAACGCTGGAGGACACGAGGGCTGCTTGCAAGGAGAAGTTTTGACTCATGGCGGCGGCATCAACATAGAGCAGCAGGTTGTGCTTGTTGAGATTGACTCTCCATTCTCAGCCGGCAACTCACAGGGTAAATGCGCAAACCGACTGTGGCAAGAACATCAGCAAATCTCTCCCCCTCGACATCCTCTTCACCGTGTCCTACCCTCACTCCATTCTTCGATATCGCCCATCTCCCTCCTGCCTTGCTACGGCTCGACCCGCTGATGTGCTCCCATCCTGGCCTCTCGTTTGTTTCTGCCTGACATGTTCCTCATAATAACAGCTTGATGGTTCACGCCGTTCTCACAAGAGGTTTTTCCTCTTCCTCTTCCAGTCTCTGCATGCCCTGCTTCCTGCCTGCTTTCCTTCCCCCTTGCACTCCCAAATCCCCTCGAAAAACTCTCACCATATCTCCGCCAGTCCTTTCTCCTCCCTCCTTCCCTCCACACCAACATCGACTGTTCCCTCCATCCGTGCCCTCATGACTGTTTGCATCTCCATCTCTCCCTCTCCATCCCGCCATCCTGTCCTCATCGCCATCGTAGCCTCCCCCCGCCCCCCTCTTTACATTGCACTGCTCCTTTCTATGTCCCCGTCCCCTGCTATGACAAACCTGCTAGCTGGTTGTCGCGGTGCCATATTTGTTTCTATTATAGGTTGCAGCTCGCCATAGGAAGCTTTCAGTGACAGGCAGCTCGGCCATTCCTTTTGCCGGGCCCCGGGTTCCTTGAAGGCCCGACTAGGTAGGGTTGCCTCGATGAGCCCCCTGTACCCCTCCGCCCCACACCCCTCCACCCCTCAATCATCCTCGTCCACCCCCACCCCCCATGGCCAAGAATGAGTCATAAAATATCGTCTCTTGAACCCCTCCATCGCCCCTACCCTTAACCCCTGGGGCTCTTTCTGTGGGACCCTAGCCCCGAGGGAGGATTGAACACCCTGAATTCACCCACCCCACCCCACCTTCCTTGATTACGCTTCCGTACATAGAGGTGGTCAGAGGACCCCCATCAGATTGACTACCCCTCGACCACCCATCACCCAGTCCATTCCAGAACATTCGAGATGAATGGCAGCGAGTAAAAAAGAAATAGAATATTTCAAATTGTAGAGATAACTTTGAATGTGGGAGGGGAATTTGACAGACCGCATCCAAACCTTTTAACCCACCCCTCCATGTACCCACCTCAACAGTTTATTCCACGAGAAACGAATAAACAGCCAGATACCCATGGGTACCCCTCCCCCATCATTCTGTACCCCCTCCTTCCCCTTACACTACCCCCAACGAGAATTCGATCGAGGTACCCCCATCGTTCAATCATATTTTAGCCCCTGTCGGCGACTACCCCACCCACCCTCCTATCGAACGCCTAAGTGCTTCTGACATGGCAGAGGAACCAGCGAAGCTGAGCATCGATCAAGCGCGCGGTAGACGCTCCTCGACTTCTAGTTCCTCTCCTCCTCCCCCCTCCTCCTTCCTCTCTCCCTCCGCTTTAAGCCTGAATCCCTTCCTATCTACCGTGCCCGTCCCTTCTCCTTTCTGTTTTGTTCAAAGTCGTTCGATTCCCAACTTGTTGTGCTTCAATCCATGCTGAACGTATGATATACAGTGGCTGCAAAGGAGGCCTGCGCCATTTTTGAACAGCCGGCCAATGCAGAAAGATTGCTTGCTGTTCAGAAAGAAAGCGCGGGCGACATTGGGAAATTCTTCATGATGGTCATTCCTGTAGCAGTGGAGCTAGTTGGCTCAGTAATTGCGAAGTATGGGTTTGAACCCTCACAAAGTGGAGCGATGGAATTTGTCAAAGAATTACGAAGATACGAAGCAGATGGAGAGATCAAGGCGCTGGTGAAGTTGCATTGTGGGGACCTTGTAAATATCTGAGCTATACACAGGCTGACAATCTGAAGACCAAGTTTATGCCTAATATGATGCCAGCGGCCCCTGTGGACGAGATGGCTGATTGAGTGGATAGAGTCTCGGAGATGTACGACGTGCCGATCAGCGGTGAAGTCATGAAAGGACTTGAAAATTTGTCTAACGTTAGTATCAGGTAGAGCAGGAATTTCAAATTGACAAGGATGGTTTTCCATTGAGTGGCCTCCAACCTTGCCCCTTGGAGCTTGTTTGCTCTGATGTGGTGAATCAAACTAAATACATTTTGAGGCCAGGCTAGAGCACTTTATTTTTCTTGTGAGTAATGCAGTGTGCGACGTGTAGGGTGGTCTAGCAGTGGTGTATACAATAATTAGGGTGTCGAGTTGTTGTAAGAGCCATCTGTTATTTTGGATGAAAAAGTTTCAGATCTTGCTTAGTACGTTATTCTACACTCGTGCATGTTCCTCAACATCTTCCCGCACGTTACAGCATTGCCGACCTCCCTCGTGGCGGCGGAGCATGCTCTACCACCACTCCCTCGACACTGTTCTCCAACACTCCCCACCTGTAAAGTTCCGGCGTCAAGCTTAAGCTTCTTCTACAGCACATCCTGCCCTCACCTGAACACCTGATCACACAGCCCACAACGCATGTTGGCGCAGCCTCCATTCTTGACGATCGCCATCCCGCAGTGAGGACAAGGCCTCCAACCCCCAACCCCATCGATGGTGTCCGGCCATACGAATCGTTTGACCCAGCTCCATATTCGCTTCGCTATGTGGTACCTGTGCTCGGGATCCTCCCACTGACGTTCGCAGACGAAGCACATGATGGTGGCCTGCCCCGAGTAGCCAACCCCCATGCACGACATCTCCGGACATTCCACGATGTCACTGCCAGCTGGTTTCCTTGCGATGAGCATCTCCCTCTTCTGTAGCTCGCAAACGCACTGCTGCAGCCTCAGATTCTCGCGGGAGAGAAACACCAGCTTCCTGTCCAACAACCTTCCACAACCTCCGAAGCAGCGCACGTTCCAATGTCGGGCATGGCGCACTCGCGCGACCTTTTCTGCATCGTCAGTCTTGAGGTATTGAATCACGCAGCCTTTGCAGCATCTGTCTCCGCAAGAATTGAACACCATGTTCCAATATGGCACCCTTTCGCAGCAAAGAGGGCATTCGTCCGTCTTCAGTGCTAGGTATCCAACTAACAGCAATGCAACCGTTGCAAGCAGAGAGGGAAGACTGAAAGAAACAATCAGCATCATTGAAGAAACGACAGGGTGCTTCAAGTATCGGAAGTATTCCAAGGTGCCTGCAGGAGCCGCTTTAAGAGCAGATGTCAACGTCACTTCGATGTTGATAGTGATGGCAACATCCCACGAAGTTGAGAGCTTATCGGCATAAGAGTAATCTTTCAATCTCTTCAATGAATATTGGAGTTCTCGAGTCAGCCTGACCAGTCTTTGATGAACAACTTCCACCACACGGTTCTGACGCTGCCCTCCTTCCATCCCTAGAATTCCCTGGACGGGGCACAAACAAGGAGAGACAGCTCACGAAGATCGATTGAATGCAAACAACAAGAGATATCAACCGCCTGAAGGAAAGCCCGTCAGATACAAGCACATGTTGACCTACTCCAAAGCCTTCAAATCAGGTTGCCCACAAGAATGCTACATCATCATATTTTGTTTGTTTCCTCCATCTTTCTCAGATCTCAAATCACCTCCAGCCTATCCTGTTTTATCTCACGACCCATGTCCTCTCCTACAGTGCCAGCCTTCCTTCTCCTTTCCCTTCCTCCTCTTGACCAACCATTTTACCACAAATTCTACGTGCCTTCCGTTCATTTGACTGAAAAAGAAGGGCAAACCGGAGCAAACAAAGGAGGGGGAGGATAGAGCCTACAAACCCGCCTCAATAAAATACTAGGAAACGAAAAAGGCAGCGAAACCCGCTGACGGCATGCACGACAAAATATGATGCTTACGGATACTCACGGATACCCACGGATACTTTCCCGAGTACTTCGGAAGGAATGAGGGGGATGAGGGCGGTGACTAAGCAGGTATTATCTCAATACCGCAGGGGGTATTTTGTGTTTTGCTTTATCCCGATTGTTCTTGATATTTGCAAAACAATATTCGATAGAATTGAAATTTAGCAGAAAAAATGTAAAACTAATTCAAACAATTCAGATCAAGACAAACCCTGTACCAAGCACAGTGACTCCTGGGTTATGGCGTAACCCTGGAAGATGCCCAAGAAGAACAAGAAGCATGCTAACAGAAAGAAGCGCGAGGAAGACAAGCCTGAAGATGATGCAGAGCAAGAACAACAACACGTACAGACACACCATGATCAACAAGAAAGTCGACAACAACTAGCTCCTCCTCAGCACGGTTCAGAGCACAAGGATCTCAATGACCAAGAAGAGACGCAGACAGAACAAGACAGACCAGACGAACAGAAGGCTCCTGATCTGTCAGACGGAGTAAGCTCATCTGAGAATAGCAAGAACAAGTCAGATGATCCCACAGACACTCATGTGGAGCCGACTAATGGATCCAAACCGCAGGGCGATACCGATCAAGTCCGAGACAATGCAGATTCTCACAGCGACCTAGGCGGCAGCGTTCCAGTTGTTGCTGAGCATGCGACGGATGAGGGAGAAGAGAGGCAGCACGATGCGGAGGAGGTCAAGATGGCACCTCACGATCACAACCAAGTTGAGGAGCACGATGCGTATGATGATGATGCAGAGAGGAAGAAAGAGGTTGGAGATGATGAGGGGGGTCAAGTGCATGTCGACGCATGGGCTGGTAGTGACTCAACTCAAACTGCCCAGTCGAACTCTCAACCCGACATGACTGACCATACAGACGCTGGACAACCTCACGACGACAAGACTCAAATCTTCGTGCCTGTCGAGAACAACGAGTTTCACACAGACAGTGAGGGGGGAGATGGGGAGGAGGAGGAGGAGGAGGAGGAGGAGGAGACAGTTGTTGCTGTAGACGAAAAAGTTGCGTTGTATGCTCAAGGAGAAGATGAGACGAGGGAGGAGGAGTTGGAGGGCCGACAGAATGGAGGACAGACGTCAGCCCACAGGAGCATTGAGGAACAAGGGGGGTTGGAAGCTACAGGCGAGGACGAGGACGAGGACTCAAATGGTGACGTGTGGGGAGGGGATGTGACCTGGGGGGAGGACGGAGGTGATGTGAATGAGGACGAGGACGGAGGTGATGTGAATGAGGACGAGGACGGTGAGGACGCGATGAGCTGCAGCAACAGGCTGGGCTCCGATAGGTTGTTGGAGATCCTGGGAGAGATTCCTCCCGACTTCGCTGCTCCTAAGGGAGATGTGGAGGGGGACGTGGTCGACTCGGATGTGGAGGAGGCGGATGCTGATCCCGGCCTCGTGGTGAGAGCAGAAGAAGATGCAGCGAGGGAGGGGAGAGCTGGAGACGAAGACGAGGGAGAGGGAGCCAAGCTTTCTAATGGGCATGAGAAGCATGACGACGACAATGAAGAGGAGGAGGAGGAGGAGGAGGACGATGATGACATGGGGACCGAGCGCAAGGGGGAGAAGAAGTCGGGGCAAGAGACCAAGGAGGATGGGCGGGAGGTGCCTGGTGCCTCTCGCAAGGCTGACAAGCAGGAGGCAGTGGCAGCGTTGGCTCCGAGTCAGAGGGCGACGGTGAGAGATCTGTTCCTCAAGAAGGTCCCGGAGAGAGTCGCCGACGGTTCCCGCAAACTTGCGCTCGCCTTCCTCATCCTGGAGGGCCAGGACTTCCCCTCCTACGAGCCCTACGAGGAGTTGAGCTGGTGGCCGCACCGCCTGAGGCTGCAGGTGGAGGACAAGCGCCCGGGCATCAGAGCAGCGATCGTGAGGACGGAGACGCGAGGCCCCAAGAGCGCCATGTACACGACCTACGTCATCCACGTCAAGACTGCGTTCCATGTCCGCGGCGTCGCTCGTCGTTTCTCCGACTTCAAGCTCCTCGACCGCAAGCTCCGCGCTCGCTTCCCCTTTGCTCCTCCTCTCGCCATGAGCAGCCGCATCCTCGGGACGCTGTCGCCCGGGTTCGTGCAGGAGCGCCGGCAGCAGCTGCAGGAGTACCTCGACAAGATCCTCGCCGACCACCAGCTCGCCCACAGCGACATCCTCAAGACCTTCATGGCCCTCAACGGCTGCAGCGAGATCGGGGAGGAGGAGGCGGCTCGGGAAGAGGAGGGGAGGGCCAAGGGAGGTCGCACGCTGGCGAGCAAGAGGTGGGAGGTGAACGAGCATCCGATCGCGAGGCTGCTGGAGGAGCTGGGAAAATGTCGGTCAGCAAAGGAGGCGCCGCGGGAGACGAAGCTGCTGAACAAGATTGGGCTGATCATGTGCGACCTGGGCAACAAGGCGGAAGGGCTCGTGTACCTCCAGAAGGCCGTCGCCTCTGCCCGCCTCTCCTCCGACCGCCACGCGCTCCTGACCTGCCTCAGCAACCTCGCCTGCGCACACCTCAAGTTCGGCGGGGAGGGGACGAGCATCGACCTGCTCGAGGAGGCGGTGGAGATTGCGCAGCGACTGGGCGACATGGCGGAGGAGGCGAACATACTCCGCAAGATCGCCCTCGCGCATGCGTCGGACGGGGAAACGGCAGCGGCCCTGCGGTTCCTCGGGGAGGCGAAGGATCTGTTCCACGAGGAGGAGCACGTTGAGGGGGAGGCGATGTGCCTGCTGAGCTTGGGGATCCTCCGATACGAGAGCGGCGAACATGCCGGAGGGATCGACGCGCTGGAGGAGAGCCTGCAGCTGAGGCGGACGCTAAAGGATAAGCTGGGAATCGCCGAGGTGCTGAACAGGATCGGGCTGAGCCTGGTGGACATCGGGTATCCCCTGCAAGCCCTCGACTACTTCGAGCGCGCCCTCGCTCTCGCACAGGAGGTGGGGGATGCGCAGGGAGAGGCGCAGACCCTGCGCATGCTGGCCTATGTGCACCTGGCGCAGGTGGACGGGGACAGGAAGCTGAGCTTGGAGCTGTTCCGCAAGAGCCTGTCCTACTCCAAGAGGAACGGAGACGTTGGGGGTCAGGCCGCCTGCTACGAGGGGATGGGGGATGTGTTGATGGACATGGACGACGCCAAGACAGCCGCCACTCACTACACGCAAGCGCTGAGCATGCGGGAGGGGTGGGGGCTAGGGAAGATGGACCCCCAGGGGCACATGCGACACGTTCAACTGATCCGCAGCAAGATCGCGAGAGCGAAGGCGCAGGTGCGAGAGAGGAGGAGAGAGACAGAGAGATCGATTGGAGGGGTGGGAGGGTTGTGAACGGGCAGGGGCGAAGGATGAGAATTGACGGGTCGATGCGACAGATCCTGGAATCTTCGGGTAATGGCGACGAGTCGTCAGATGGTAAGAGCAGGGACGAGCAGAGGGCGGCGAGGAAGAGCGAGGGAGGGGGGAGGAGAGGGGGAGCGAGGGAGGGGGGAGGAGAGGAGACGGCATGGGAGGTCAGGGATGAGGAGGTCTGACTTAAGTGTAGGTGAAGGCGATTTCCTGTGGCGTTCGAACAACGGTCCCTCCCCCTTCCTCCACCTCAAGGCCAGCTGACCCTCAGCAGGTGTCAACACCGACAACGAGCTCGACCCCATCGCTGAGGATCGCGAAGTGAGCAAGGTGATGGGGTGACACAGCGAAGGAGGAAGAAGGGGAGGCGAGGAGGAAGGTGGAGGTGGGGGAAGGTGGAGCGAGGAGGAGCGAGGAAGGGAGTACGAGGTTGGATATTGATTTCTCCTTTCAATTTGTAGCAGCAAGAGAGTTCCAATGGGAACCTGACGTACCTCAAGGTATCCCCTGACAAGTCCCGTCCTTCCTCCTCCTCCCCGCTCTCCTTCCCTCTTCTTCTTCTTCTTCTCTCCCCTTCCCCTCCTCTGCTTCTCCTTCCCCTGACCCCGCGCAGGAGCTCGCGTCCTCCACCATCACCAGCGCGCTCACTAGGATCTGGTCTTGATAGAACACTGTTGGTGCTAGCAAATCTGCCATGCTGTCTCCCAGCTGCTTGTATTCCCCCCTCTCCCCCAGCTCAAGTTCAGCTCTCCTTCCTCCTGTACACGTACATCCCCCATGAGTCCGACCAGGAGACGGCGACCTGCTGGCGGTCAGCTGGAGTCCTGTCAAGGGTGATGTCACCTTGTAGACGGCTGCTCGCTCGAACTCCGGCTGAACGTCGAGGATGCGAGACCAGGAGACAACGAGAGCGCCGGGAGCGAGCTCTGAGAGAGAGTGAGAGGGAGGAGGGGAGAGGAGGGCAAGTGGTGAGAGGAGAGAACAAGGGAGGAGGGGAGAGGAGACGGGGAGAGAACAAGGGAGGAAGGGAGAGGAGACGGGGAGAGAACAAGGGAGGAAGGGAGAGGAGACGGGGAGAGAACAAGGGAGGAAGGGAGAGGAGACGGGGAGAGAACATTTGTGATGGTGAGCAGGAGGAGGCAGGGGGAGGGGAAGGAGCACAAGGTGAGTTGCAAACCGTCGGCGAGCTTCTGGTTGAGCAGAGCGCCGAGGTTGACGTCCCTGCTGAAGGCGAGCACGAGGATATGGATGCCGCTGTAGAGATATTGAGAAGAGGAAGAGAATGGGAGGCAGGGGAGAGGGGGGGAGGCAATGAAAGGTTAGTAGGAGGAAGACAAGGGGGGGGAGGGAGGAGGGGGAGGGGCGAGGAGGGGGGACCTGAGGTCTGCCTGGAGGGCATCGAGACATTCAAAAGAGATGAATTGAGATCTGCTCGTTTGTCATTTCACCACCTCCCTCATCCTCATTCTCATTCTCATCCTCATCCTCCCCTCATGCTCTTCTCTCGTCTCGTCTCGTCTCGTCTCGTCTCGTCTCCTCTCCCTCATGCTCTCACGTCTCTTCCGTGAGGTGTCGAGCTGCTGCTTCCTTGGCAATCTCAACCTGCGCAGCTCAAGTCATTTCCTCCTCCCTCTCCCTGTCATCCCCTCTTGCTCCCGCTTCCCCAGTGCTCCCGCTCCATCGCCCCCTCCTCCTTGCTTCTCTCTTCTTCTCCCTCCTCCTCACTCTCTTGCCTGCGAGCATAAGATTTCCCAGCCCTTGGCGCGCATCTGCCACGTCAGAGCCCCGTAGAAGACGTGCCATCCGATGCTGCTGCCCAGCACCCCGTAGATCTAGAGATGCGCATGAGCGACATCTGGGAGGAGGGGAGGTGAGAGAGGAGGAGGAGGAGGAGCAGCAGCAGCAGCAGGTTGAGAATGTTTTGATGAGTTTCAACTTTGCCGTTGCGCTTCGCATGCTCGACGGCTTCTTGCAAGACTTGATTCTGAAATACCTGAGGCTCCAACGTCACTTGCACCTTCGTACTCCCCTCTCCTCCTATTCCTCCTTCCCTCTCCTCTCCTCCTCTCCGCTTCTCCTCCGTTCCCTCCTCCCTTCCTGTGCTCTTCTCCTCTCTTCCTCTCCCCTTCTCCTCCCTTCCTCTTGCCTTCCCTCCGCCCCCTCCTCTCCTCCTCCTCGTCACCTTCAACCAGCTCTGGTAGAAGGTGGAGCCGTAGGCAAACGAGTGCTTCAAGTAGCCCGTCAGCCGCTGCATCCTCCTTCCGTCCAGCTGCCTGTCCCCGATGAACTCCAGAGTCGTTTCTTTCCCGCGCAGCTGCTCCATGCTCAGTATACCCCATCTCTCTCTCTCCTCCTCTCCCTCCTCCTCCCTTCCTCCTCCTCCTCCTCCCCTCTCCTCACCTCGAGTACAAGACTGCGCAACTGGCAGGCCGTCGTCATGGCGGGGGAGCAACCCGTTTCATCCTGCCAGCCCGCAAGGCCGTTGAGCAGGGAGCGCTCGTCCTGGACAAAGAGATGGTAGAACTCGTTGGTGTCCGTGTTGATGTACTTGAATACAAAGTCTGGCCTCCTCCTCTGAACCTCCTCGAACGCCCTCGAGCTCTCCGTGTGCCGCCCGAGCTAAGATGAACCATCAACGGTCCGCAAGGGAAGACAGAGGAGTAACAGAGGCTAAGGGGAAGGGGAGGAGTAGGAGCAGGAGTAGGAGTAGGAGTAGAAGTCAAAGTAGTAGTAGTAGTAGTAGTAGTAGTAGGAGGAGGAGGAGGAGGAGGAGGAGGAGGAGGAGGAGGAGACTACCTGACGGTACACGATCCCAAGGTAAAAGAGGATGTCGCAGTTGCTGGGGTCAGCAGCAGCAGCGCGGAGGAGGTGGCGTAAGGCTCCCTGCCATCGATTTCATTTCCAACCGCAAGAGTGAGGAGGAGGAGGAGGAGGAGAGAGGAACGAGAGGAAAGAGAGGAAAGAGAGGTGGAGCAGGAAGAGTGAACGGAGGAGGAGGGAGGGAGACTGAACGCGTGAGATTGACCTGCATGTCCGGGACGTCGAGGAGGAGCTTCGCGTAATTGTAGTTCAATCCGTGATGTTCGGGCTCGTACTGCAGCCCTTGCTCCAACGCTCTCATCGCCTCCTCCTCCTTCCCCGCGTTCTCGAACGCCAGGCCCAAGTTGTTGTACCCTCGCGCGTCTCGAGGCTCTAACTTGGTGACCTTGCAAGGTTTCAGTGCGGGAAGGAGTGAGAGCGCAAAAAGAGAAAGGGAGGAACGCGAGGGAGGAAGAGGTCAGGGAGGAGGGAGAGGGCAGGACAGATTCTGAGAGAGAAGTGAACAGGGAGGGAGAGGAAGAGGGGAGGAGAGGAGGGATGAGAAGAGGAAGGGAGGGGGGAGGGGGGGCGGCAGGAGGGGTGAAGACACCTGAAGGAAGAGATCAGCTGCCTCTGCGTACTGATGGCCATTGAACCAGGCGAGTCCGAACTCGAACAAGGTCGCGACATGAACGTCTTGGGCCTTGAGGACTTCAGCAGAGGTCACCTCAACAAGCCACTTACCTCCTCTTTGAATCTCCTCCAGTAGACCCTCGACGTCGTCCAGTTGCGCTCCCTGGCATGATGGAGGGCAGCCTGATAATTGTCCTTCACCCGAGGAAGCACTTCCTCCATCTTTGATGCTGACAGATCTCCTCCTCCTCCTCCTCCCCCCCCCCCAACGTCGTCAACGAGCCCCACCAGCTTCCATCCTCGCACACCCTTGTCTTCTCCTCGTGCCACCTCGTCCCCAGCTCGTTGCAACACCGACGTCACATCTGTCTCCTCCTGCTTCCTTGCCCCCTCCCCAGCCTCCGCTGCCTGCTCCACAGCACGAGCCCCTGAGTACTGGGAGGGGCTGGAGAACGTCTGTTTCTTTCTCGCAGTCACGCGGTGATGTCGGAGGACGGAGAGCACGCGGGTCGTCAGTCCCGTAGGCATCCAGGAGCCGGAGAGGTTCCCCCACTCGTTCCCCTCCACCTCCAGCACCACCTGCACCTCTCGGTGGAAGGAGGAAGGGAGTTCCAGCGCCTTGAAGCATTCTGCTCCCGTGGGGTACCGCCCAGCGTAGTCGAGCACGACATGGTCAAAGGAGCGGACGAGGTCTCGCAGCCGCGAGCACAAGGGCATGTTCTTTTCATCGTAGTAGTCCAGCCCCATGAAGACGAAGCAATCCTCGTCTCCTCTCATCTCGTAGTCCTCCAGCAGCATCGGCACATGCCTCACCCGACATGGCGCGCCGTTGAGCTCATCGGTGGCCAGAGGCTTCACGTACGGGTCGACTGTCGTCACGGACTCGTGTCGTGAGAAGAGGAAACTGCTGATGGGGGTCCGGTACCCTCCAACCTCGAGGATGTTTTTGCAGGACCGAAGATGGTAGGCCGCTAACACGTACCGCGACTTGAACGCATCGTGCTCGTAGAAGTTGTGCTCCAACTTGTGCATCGTCGCCCAGTCAGCAACGAGGTTTGAGCAGTTCTTCCCGTACCATCCCCCATCGCACAAGCACATCCCTCGCTCAAGGCAGCGACCGTGACCGTTGCATCTCAACGAGCAATCGGCATCTGGTTCATTGGCGTTGAGGGAGGGCAAGAGCAGCAGAAGAAGGCAGCTGCTCAACAGAGAATATCCTAGGACTCTGAGCCTGCTGAGTGAGCGTCTTCTGCCGCATGCCTTGCAGCTCATCTCGGTGATTGGCGACAACGTAAAGCTTCGATCTTCGAGACTTATAGCTCTCTTGTCCTACCTATCTGCCAGTATACCAGTGAACTGATCTAGTCGTGTACTGATCTAGCAGTCTACTAGTCTACTTAGCACTAGTCTACTAGTACACTGATCTACTCGTCTACTAGTCTACTGATCTACTCGTCTACTCGTCTACTGATCTACTCGTCTACTAGTCTACTGATCTACTGATCTACTGATCTACTGATCTACTCATCTACTCATCTACTAGTCTACTGATCTACTCGTCTACTCGTCTACTTATCTTCCTTCTCCCTCTCTCCCTCTCTTGCTCCATGCTCCGCTATCGTAACGCCATGGGATTTATCTCATTGCTGCCCTTCGAAAAAGCATGATCGCACTAATAGCTCTGTTGCTGTCTTTTATAGGAATAACCAAATTTCAGCTAGGCAGGCTCGTCTCGGTCACGGATAGGGCCTCCAAATATCAGCCTGAGTGAAGGAACTGAGAGCGGCAGGTACAGGAGGCAGCAGGGAGGAGGAGGAGAGGTAGCAGGAGGAGCACGAGGAGCACGAGGAGGAGGAGAAGGAAGCATGCTGTAGATATATAGCATGGCTTCTGATGCCGCATCCTCGTCGTCCAGTCAGGGGCTGACCTTCATGAAGGGAGTCGATGTGGTCGAGGATGAGGGCGAGGTTCGATGGGTGGTGAAGTCGGAAGCTGACGACATGGCGGTCATCTTGGCTTACATCTCCAAGAAGCTGCTCCATTCCAGCAAGCTCGCCTCCTTCACCACCTCCCAGCTGTCTTCCAAGCACTGCCCCTTGCTTACTGCCAACAGCAGCTCGCCCGTGACTTGTCTGACAGCTTTGGACGTCAGCGGCAGCCCGGTAGGGGATCGAGGGATCCAGACCCTCGGGCTCTCCTGCATGCCGAGCCTGAGGACGCTACACCTGCAGCAGACGGGGCTGGGGGACGAGGGCGCTCAGTTCCTCCAGCAGACCTCAAGCTGTCTCACCGACCTGACGTCCCTGGACGTGCGGAGGAACCCGAGCATCTCCCCTACCGCCCTCCTATCCTTATCGCAGTCCCTGCAGGTCTGCTGGCCGAAGCTGCTGGAGCTCAACGGGCTGAGGCTGGCGGAGGACGGAGGGGACGTGACGTGCTGTGAAGGGGACGTGACGTGCTGGGACATCCTCGCGATGGAGCAGAGTCAGCTGCTCGTCGCCTTCGCGGGGATGAGGGCCAAGGCAGCTGGGAAGCCTGTTGGGGTCAAGCTGAAGCTGAAGGGGGTGGTCGACTGCTCGTTTCTGACGTCGCTGCATGCTCTAGACGTAAGCTCCAACAACCTGCGCGACTTGTGTTGGCTGTCCAGCTTGCACTCTCTGCGCGTGCTGAACATCTCGGACAACAGCATCACCGACAACAAGTCGCTCTCGCTTGTCACTCTCCGCAACTTCACCTCCCTGCTGGATCTCAACCTGTCAAAGAATCACATCGGAGCGACTGGCAGTCGCCTGCTGCTGGAGACTCTGCCCTTCATGAGGGACCTGCGCAAACTTGATCTCAGTCACAACGACATTGAGCATGAAGGACTCGCTTGTCTTGTCGCCGGCTTCAGCTGGATCTCAGGCCTGGAGAGCCTGTCTCTCGGCTCCAACTCGCTGGGCTGCGACGCAGCTGAAGAGCTCGCAGCTCATCTTCACAAGCTCTCGAGATTGACCGAGCTGGACCTGAGCGACAACGAGCTCACGAGCGACTGCTGCGACTCCTTCGCCCGAGGCGTCACGAGTTTGCGCGAGCTACGAGCGCTGGGGTTGAGGGGAAACAAGATCGAGAGCGAGGGAGCGTCCAAGCTCTCCGCCTGCTTCTCAGGTCTGACGGGCTTGACGTCGCTGGACCTGGGGGGCAACTCCATCACAGCATCATGGGAGCACAAGAGCGTCGGCCGCTTCTCGCTCCTCGTCGGCCTGCAGATGCTCTCACTGGGGCAAAACCACCTGAGAGAGCATCTGATCCGACCTCTCTTCCACTCCCTCTCCTCCCTCTCCTCCCTCCGCTCCTTGAACCTCAGCAGCAACGGCATCTCCTCCTCCGCTGTCAAGCTCGTCCTCGACCTCGTCTGCGCCGCGACCTCGATCAAGTCGCTCAACATCGGAGGGAACAGCATGACTGAAGGCTGCGACGGGGAAGAGATCGCGAGGTCACTTGCGGGGCTGAGGAGTCTGACGGTGCTCGACGTGAGTTTCTTGTCGCAGTGGAGCAGCCAAGCTCGACCCATCTGTGCTGCCATCATGGAACTGAGCAACCTCACCGACCTCAACGTCTCCAGCAACTGCTTGAGCGGGTGGGAGGCGGCAGGGAGCATGCGTCTGACCAACTTGACGAGTCTGCGGTGCAGCCAAGTGAACTTGACCTGCAGCAACATCGACCGCGTGCTGGTCTCTATCGGAGCCATGCGTCTCCTCCGAGACTTGGACGTGAGTCGCAATGCTCTCCAGCCCTCGGGCGCGTCGCTCCTTGCTGAGTCTCTCGCGCACCTGGTGACGTTGACACGGCTCGACGTGTCAGCCAACAGCATCAGAGACGAGGGCGCCGTCGCTCTCTGCCATGGCTTGACTTGCGCCTCCCGACTTGACAGGCTGACCCTCGACGACAACGAGATCGCACGTGCCGGAGCTCTTGAGCTGGTCAGCTCAGCTCACCTCTGGCCTCGGCTGCGATGCTTGAGCCTGCGCGGCAACGAGATTTGCTCTCCTGTCCTTCAAACCGTCGCGAGCTCCTTCCCCGAGTACGTCAAGATCATCGAGTGAGGGACGTCCCTCACCTGGTTTCCGCAACGCGGATAAACATGGGATGACTTCCAAGCATGAATCATGGAATAATATTTCGAACAGAAACAATGAATTGCAGACTTGCATGATTACAAGTATGATATGAATATTCATTAGAAACAATTACGAATGAGCGATGGTGTAACAAGCAAGGCAAAGGATCTCATAAGACCACTTCCGCAATCTCCATGTCTTGTTTCATCTGCGTTGACTTCACCTCGTTTTGTCTCTCTTGTCATCGCTCTTGAAATCAACCCGATCACACGATCGGGTACGAAGCAGCGTCTCCAACCCCGCATGTGCTGACGCCAGCCTCCTTCTCCAGTCTCACATAGCCGTCCTGTTGGAGCACTCAGTGCTTGTAAGTTCTCCTCTCCTCTCCCCTTCTCCTCACCTCTCCCCAGTCGTCTCCCCAGGAGTTCTTGAGCAGCCAGAAGTGTTTCTGCCGGATGTGGTCGTATCCGTACCTGAGGCATCGAGCTCAGTCACCGCCTGTCTGGCGGGAGCAGCAGGCGCTTCCTACCCCACGAGCAGCAGGCCATGGTCGATTCTGCTCTCGCACTTGGAGCTAGAGATTATTCCTCCGTGATAGAACCTGAACGCCATCTGCTGAGCCTGCACAGCCACCGCCACTGGTTGACGCACGACCGCCTGCTCAAGGCCGAGCATGTCGCGGTAGTCGATGTCACAGTAGTCTCGTATCGTCACGTTCCTGGCGAGCTTGACCCGAGTCTTGCACGTGCCATCATCTCTGACTGCGTCAGGAGCAGCTGGTCGCCTGCTGGGGCTGACGAGGTCAAGGAGGGAGTCCTTGACGGCGACGAGGAGGCGGAGCACGAGCTTGAGGTAGAAGAGATCGAAGATCCAACTCGCCGAGCCCTTGTCGTCCCAGTGGTACTTGTAGGGGAGCTTGCCGGAGATGTAGGGAAAGGTCTCAGCTGATGCGATGCCGCCATTGCGAATGATCCACTCGAAGGAGTACTGCATCACTCCCCCGTCGCACCCTGAGTTCAGCATCATCTTGTCGCACTGCACCAGCTCCTCGACTGACAGCGGCAGCAGCTTGTTCCCTGCTGCCGCCCACGCGCCCTCCACTGCTCCCACAGTAGCGAAGGACCAGCAGCTGCCGCAATGACCCTGAAGGAAGGGCAAGGGTCAGTTGGGAGAAGAGCAGGATCAGGGACGGTGGGGGAGGAGCCTGACCTGGTCCTGCACTGCTGTCACCGCTCCCTTCTCCCTGTGATCGACGATGAAGTCAACCTTGCCGGTCTTCCACACGTGACTCGGCAGCGAGACCTTGCGGTGAGGACAAGCGTTGCCATACCTCCTCAACCACTTGGACAAGCTACCCATGCACTTGAAGCCCAGCAGACCCTGGTGCCCTACTTCAGTTCTTGCTCAACCAGCAAAGACAACAAGGCTGCCTGCTCGAACTCCTTGTCGGAGATGTCGGCAAACTTGTTTGCGCTGAGTCGAAAGCTCTCGAGGCGACTCTTGTACCTCGAGTTGTGCTCTTTGATCTTGATGTAGTTGCGCCGGAAGATGTCGAACCTCTTTCGATCTTCTTCAGGTGCATATGTGCGGTTGTACTTCTTCTTCCACCGAGAAAAGATTCTCTCATGCTTCTCCTCCATCTGCGAGCCATGGTCTGACGCCTTCATCTGCATCTCAGCCGGCAGCCAAAGTCTCAGCACGTCCACGGAGAAAACGAGCAAGGCAAAGCTCAGAGCAAGGAGCACCATCAAGGCGAACACGACCGGCCCGTAGAGCGTTGCCTGAAGCATCAATCTGCGCTTGCATTGTTTCCTTCTTGCCATTCTGCTCGTAGAAGGAACTCGACGTTCAAGTCGTTGGGAAGCCAAGGAGATGCGAGGAACGGAACAAGTTCGAAAAGTCCTGCAAGTCCGAATGCTCAGAGCCGCCGCCCAGAACCTCTTGCAGGGATCTCAGAGGCTGCTGAAAGGTCCTTAGCGAAGTTTCAGAGGAAGTGTAGGGGAGCAGGAGCGGCAGCAGGAGCGGGAGCGGGAGGGGCACGGGAGGGGGAGGGGGCGGAGCGATGGAGCATGGGGGTTTGTGTCATTTACGAATAAAAAAAAACAAAAAAAACCTTCTCTGGTAGGATTGACATTATTGCCCCTCATCCCCATACAATCTCCTCATCGCCCTCATCTCCCTCCTTCATCGCCCTCATCTCCCTCCTTCATCGCCCTCATCTCTCTTCCTCATCGCCCTCGCAATCAAACAAACGCTGAGGCGGACCCGAGAAGACTACGTTAGATTTACTTAATTCAGTTTAGCAGTACTGTCACGTGCAGTTGCCATGGCGGGGAAGTCGAAGCAGGGGAAGGAGGGGGGAGGAGGAGGAAGCAAAGGAGACGAAGGTGAGACCATGTCATGCGATGCTCCTTCACCAATACTCCTCTCTCTCCCCTTCTACCTTGGGAAACTGGACCTGAGCTGGATTGCAGGAGCTCTGAATGCGTTTCTCAAGTGGGCGAGCGACGAGGAGGCTGTGAGGAAGTGGCAGCGGGAGATCAATCTCAGGAAGATTCTTGGCACCAGGCCGAACGTGATGTCCAAGGACAAACGCGAGAGAGGAAATGGAGTATTAGCACGGTTGACCAACTTCTTTCCTGACGAGGTATGTTTGGTGGGGCAGCACCTCTACCTCTGATGTTGTCAAGGTGGCGGAAGGAGCAGCCATCATCGCCTCCAGGGTGCCCGAGGAGAGGTGGAACATGCTCGAATGGAACGGAGATGCCTCGCAGCCCTGCTTGGATGGAATATCTGCAGCCCATCGCTTCGGAGCTGTGGTGGACCCTAGCGACCTAGTCGGAGTCTCAGAGTTGTATCATGTACTCTCCGGTCTGATGCCGCCATGTGAGAACACCTGCACGTCTCAACGTTTGCCTCCTTGTCTTTCTCTCTGCCTGCAAGCATGCTTGCTTGCATGTTCTCCTTGCTGTCTTTTCCCTCTCCCCTCGGACCTCACAGTTGCTGACTTTGCCTCTCAGCGGCTGACAGGTACAGCGCTTTCCATCTGGGTAGGCTGCAGCAGGGAGACTTTGTTGGATCGCAAGACGATGCTGCTTATTGCGTCGTTGATCGATCAGTCAACGACCCCTCTAGGTGTTACACTACCTCCTCCCTCCCCCACCAACACAACACAACACCAACACCTCCTCCCCTGTTTTTTCTTTTCCGTTTCTTCTTCTCTTTTATCTACCTGTACATGCTTCTTATCGCTTGATGTACAGGTCTGGCATCGCCAAGTGCTCCAGGGACATCGCAGTCATGCTGTTCCTCGGCAAGGTGCTTTCTCCCTTCCTCCACCTCCACGAGCTCAAACCTGCGCAGGACCAGGGCAAAGGAGGAAGCATCTTCAGAGACCTCTACCACGAGATGCCAACCGGTTGGCCTTCTCCTCTACCACCTCCTCCTCTACCTCCCGTCTTGCACTGTCCCTCTCCTCTTCTTTCTGTCTTCCTCCTCCTTCCTCTCTTCTCTCTGACTGATAATGGTTTCAGCTGCGGACAGTTACGAGCTTGAGTTTAACTCGCTGATGGCCTTCCACGTTCCTCGGGAGTACGAACTTACCATCAATCAGAGTGATTCGACTTGTTTCTTCCTCTTCGGGTGGTTCCTCAAGGTAGTCAGTTTCCCCTCTCTCCTCCTCTCTCTTCCCTCCCAACACTCTCCCCATCCCTGCTCCTGCTCATGCCGGAGATCCTCCTTCACTTTGTTGGTTTCATCGTCCTGCTTCGTTGCCCATCTGGATGTTGTCTATCTCACCTCCTCCGGCAGGAAGGAGAGCTCTACGAGCTTGAAGAGAGCAAGGGACCAGCTGAGTGCCAGCAGGGGCTGAGCAAGAAGAAGAGCGTGAAGCTGACGGCCAAGAGGAAGTTAAGGGTCAAGGCGAGTGCAGCTCCTCCTCCCGCTGCGAGAGTGACGCGAGAGGCAGGCAAGGAGGGAGGAGGCATATCAGGTGCCCGCAGAGTTCCTGAAGCTGGCGGAGGAGCGAGAGGAAGCGAGGAGAACCAAAGACTTCGAACGGGCCGATCGCATCCGAGAGATCTGCAGCAGCGCCGGACGTGAGGAGGAGGATGGGGAGGAGGAGGAGAAAGAGGACGAAGAGAGAGTTTTTGGGGGGGGCCAGAGGGAAGGCGGGGGAGAGGATGCGCACAGTGTGAGAGGCTGACGTGCTGCTGCTGCAGTGAAGTTCAACGCGGGGGGGAGGCTGATGAAGAGCAAGGACTTTAGTGAGAAGCTCGTGAAGGAGGCGCTGCTCAAGCTGCAGGAGAAGAGCAACCCTTCGTCCTCGTCCTCCTCTGCCTCAAAGTCAAGAAAGAAGGAGAGCAAGACTGAACGTATCCTGCGGCAGGCGCGAGAGGCTCAGGAAGCAGAGGGGAAGAAGGAGGAGAGGAAAGGAGAGGAGGAAGAGAAGAAACCGAAAGAGCACAAGAAGGCAAAGGAAGAGCAGAGCTCCGAGGTTTGTCGCCCTCCTGTGACGGTCTTGACTAACTCGCTAGCAGCTCGCTGGCAGCTCAACACCAGCAGGAGAGAAGGAAGAGAAGAAGGCGAGCAAACGAGAGGATGTGAAACGAGCAGGGAAGAGAAAAGCAGAGGAGGAGGAGGAGGAGAAGGCCATGGCAGCAGCAGCAGTCAAGAAAGAGCCCAAGAAGCCCAAGAAGCCCAAGAAGCCCAAGGACGAGGAGGAGGAGAAGGAGGCAGAGGAGGGGGCTGCGGTAAAGGAGGTGAGCAGGAGGGAGCGGAACCAGCAGAAGAAGCTTGACATGATCAAGAGGAGAGGATGGTTGGGGGTGAAACAGTGAAACTCTCCTATACTCCTTGTAAATAGTTAAACTCCCTCCCATCAGACTCCTCCCTTCCTCTCCTCTCCCCCCCCCCCTCCTCCTTTCTTCACTGTTCAATTCCTTCGCCCTCCCGCCCGCTCTCAACACTCATCCCTCCTCCCCCTTCCAATCCTCGTCCTCGTCCTCTCCTTTCCCCCTCCTTCCTCCCATCATTCTCTTCCTCTCCCCTCTCTCTGTCCTCCTCGCCTCCCCGGTCCTCCTTTTGTTTCGCTCTTCATTGATCATTGTACACCACGAGCTTGCCGTTGGCACTTGACGTCACCAGCTGAGGAAATAAAGGATTGAAGGCCTGCCGCAAAGTCATCCTCGTCCTCGTCCTCGTCCTCGTCCTCGTCCTCGTCCTCGTCCTCGTCCTCGTCCTCGTCCTCGTCCTCGTCCTCGTCCTCGTCCTCGTCCTCGTCCTCGTCCTCGTCCTCGTCCTCGTCCTCGTCCGCCTCCCTGTCTCCATCCGCCTTTCTCCCCCCTCCTTCCTCTTCCTCTTCCTCTCCAGTCCTCCGCTCTCACCACATCTGTCACGACGTCCGTCTGACCCTCCAGTTTCTGCTGGTAAGACCCGGTCCTGCATGCTCGTTATGTCGGTCAAAGGCAGGAGGTGGGAGGACCCCGCGCGCAGGTCGAAGAGATACGCGAGTTTATCTTCTGACCCCGTCGCGATGAATCTGAAAAGGAAGAGGAGGCTCAGAGGGGGAGCAGGAGACAGAGGGAGGCGGGCGGGGCGGGGTGTAAGGGGGGAGAGAGAAAAAGTATGAGGAGGAGGCGGAGAGGAGGAGGAGGAGAAGGGTGGTGGTAGTGGTGGTGGTGAAGGAGGAGGAGGAGGTGAAAGAGGAGGAGGAGGGAGAGATCGTGGGGAAAAGAGTGCAAGAACCTTAGGCAGGGGCTGAAGGCAACTCCTACAGGATGGACGCGACAAGTATGACCTGTGAACTTGGCCACCTGAAAGAGAAGCTGAGAGGAGGCGGCGGGAATGGGAATGGGGGGATGGTGGTGGGTGCAGGGAGCGGTAGGTGAGTGAGGGTGGTAGGAGGTGATGGGGCGAGCGAGCGAGGAAGAGGAGAACGAAAAAGAGGAGGGAGGGGAGAACGAGAACGAGAACGAGAACGAGGAGGACGAGGGGGAGAAGGACGAGGAGGAGAAGGAGAAGGAGGAGGAGAAGGAGAAGTAGGAGGAGAAGGAGAAAGAGGATAAGGAGGCTCACGCGAGAGGAGCTCCGAAGGTCCCAGAGAGAAACAAAACCATCGGTGGATGTGGAGAGAAACAAGTCGTAAGACTCTGAGAAGATACACGTAAAGGTAAGAAGGGTGGTGATGGAGAGCAGGGCAACGGAGACCAAAAGAAGAGGGGGGAAGAGGGAAAGGAGAGTATAGGAGTTGAGACGAGGAGAGAGAGAGAAACGGGAGGAGGAGGAGGAGATAGAGGAGGAGATAGAGGAGGAGATAGAGGAGCTCAGGGATGCACCCGCGGGATGAGAAACGAAGGGAGAAGCTTCATTGATGACGAGAGAATGAATGAGACGATCGTGAGCCTGCCGTGTATGATTCACATAAACCCCATCCTGCTGCTGCTGCTGCTCCTCCTCCTCCTCCTCCTCTCTCCCTCTCCTTTGCCCCCATCACCTGCTGATAAGTTTGGATCACTTTTCCTGCGTTGGCGTCCCAGACCTGCTGGCAGGTGAGCAGAAG
Organism: Guillardia theta CCMP2712; assembly: GCF_000315625.1. Lineage (NCBI taxonomy): Eukaryota > Cryptophyceae > Pyrenomonadales > Geminigeraceae > Guillardia > Guillardia theta. The sequence continues at coordinate 942,992 of NW_005434662.1, forward strand.
CAGCTGTAAAGGATAGGAGGAAAACTTCGATGTGGCGATTAGACCCCGAGGAGAGGACGATGTGCGAGAGGAAGCTGGGAAAGGGTTAGAGGAAAGACGAGAAGGAAGACGTCTGGGGGGTGGGAGAAGAGAAGGATGGAGGGGCACTAGTGGGCAGAAGAGCAGCAGCAGCAGCAGCAGCAGCAGCAGCAGCAGCAGCAGCAGCAGCAGCAGCAGCAGCAGCAGCAGCAGCAGCAGCAGCAGCATTGGGGGGCGGGGGGTTGAGGGCAGGCATGGAAAGACGGACTCACCTGTTAACACAAGCTATAGAGACAATATTCTGCGCGGATGAGTCGAAGGAAGCCACAAGCTTCGATCTGACATGAAAGTCAAGAAAGGGGAAGGAGGGAGAGGAGGACAGTGAGGAGAGGATGGAGGAGGAGGGAAAGAAGGCAGGGAAAGGCCATATCACTTGTGACTCTTCTTCAGTCGGTCGATATCATCCTTCTCGTCCGCTGTGTGCAGCTTCCACTGCCAGCTGGTCAGCTCCCCCCCCCCCTCCCTCCCCTCACTGCTCCCTTGCTCCCTTGCTCCTTCCCCCTACCTCGAAGAAGAGCAGCTGCTTGCCGACGGCGAGGACGAGGAACCGGTCCATGTAGAAGAATCTCGCCTCCTTCACCTGCTCTCCTTCACTCCCTTCCCGCCGTAAGAGTCATTCACCTCTGAGCAGAAGGTCTGCGGCGGTTCGAGGGAAGACGTCTTGCTGGTCTTGCTCGAGCTCGAGAATCTGTTGAGAAGGAGGAGAGTCTCGCCCTTCCCCTTGCCCGACCAGAGCCTGCGCAGCTGTGACCTCTCCTCGCCTCCTCCCCCTTTGCCTCCCTCACCTTGCGCTCTTGTCTGCCGAGGCCGAGAGGAGAAAGTTACTGTCCCTGCTCCTGCACAGCCCGTGAACGTCGAGGGGGGACGTGGAGGCGGGATGGAAGAGAAGAAAGGAGGGGAGGAAGGGAAAGGCGGGGAAGAGAGAGGACGAGCAAGGAGGATCACTCTTCACGGAGGAAAAGAGGAGGACAAGGGAGAGGAGGGGAGTCGGCGAGGAAGGTGTCGGTGCTTGTTTGGAAGTGACTGGGGTGGAGGAAGGAGGGAGGACCAGGCTATCGAGTTGACGCTTCCTGTATGGCCCGTGAGGAACGAGGCCTCCCCGGAGTACTTTTTGAGCGGGGTGCGGGCCAGAGCAATCTGAGGGAGGTGAGCACAAGCATCGACTAGTCGCCTCCTCTGACCGTGTTGTCCGACGAACAGCTCGCTACCCGCGAAGCGTCAGGAGAAAATTCCACGCGCCGACTGTAAGAGGAAGATAAGAAGAAGAGAGCGACAAAGACGACGGAAGGAGAGGAAGAGCTCAAGGCACGAGGAGAGGAGGCAGATTGGAGGGGGAGGAGAGGGATCGGGACAAGAACAGAAGGAGGACGAGACATGAGCGCGGAGTGCATGGAGGCTTCGATCGGCTGCCGTCGACATGGAGGCCCCGAGTCTGAAGGATAGGACTTGATAAGCGTAGCTGGACCTTTGCTGGGCTTTTCCTTGGACGGCTTGGACGGCTGGGGAAACAAGTCAGCGCCCTACTTGTCACCGTTGACAAGGTTGACCACTTTGACACCCTTGGCCAGGCCCCCACCGTAACCGCTGGACTTGATGGTGTTCTTGAAGGTGACGGGCTGCAAGTGAGATGATCAGAAGACAAGAAGGGAAGACTTGGAAGGGAGAGGAATTCGTGACGTCGATGGTTGTGGTGATGATGGTGGTGGTGATGTTGGTGATGATGATGGTGGTGGTGGTAATGGTAATGATGAAGAGCAGGTGCAAAAGCAGGATGATAACGACACCGACAATGACATTAGAGGCCATGTTGATGATGCATAGGGTGGGGACGAGAGACGTTGGGAAGGGAGGACCATCAACCTGATCTTGAGTGACTCCCGACGATCGTTTGATGCCCTCGAGCGTTTCCCTCTTGCGAGTCTGCGGGGCCTTGCAGGAAGGCTTGCTCTCGCTCTTGCTCGAAAGGAACGAGGACTCTGACGGGGGCCCGGCCGGGAAGACGGAAGCGAAACTTTCTGAGCCGGAGAAGGCTGCCTGAGGGAGAGGTTCCCTTCCTCGCTGTCGGCTCAAGGGGTCTCCATCCTCCTCTTCCTCTCCTCGGGAGAGATCCACGTGCAGGATCGCGATGCTGGGGGTGAAGGCGCCGCTCAAGACAACTTGCAGATCGCGAGGATCGAGCAGATGGCTGCTCTCCATCGCAGCATGAGCGACCACACCAAAGTCAACGGACATGCTGAGGGCGTTGCGATTGCCCGGCTCGTTCTGGTCGAACTGAGAGTGGAAGAAGATGGAGGAGCAGAGCTCCATCGCGCTCAAGTTCAGCTCTATCAGCGCGTGACTCGTGGCGATGATCAAGGACGGAGCTTTCCTCTTCGCTTCCTTCCACTCGTTCGAGCTCGTCCTCTCCCCCCCTGCAGCGCTCAGCCGGATCACTTCGTTACCCGCCCTCATGCTGTTGTCAACAGTCTCCCTCCTCCTCGCCAGGAAAATCATGCTGATGGGCGAGCACTCAATCGCAACCCCCGTCATCGGCCCCGCGTCTTCACACAGCTCCTCCATGCTATCGAAGGCTTTCTTCCAGGAGGGAACGGCTGAGATTACTTTCTCGCCCTCCTCACTCCCTGTGGCAGTGTCGGCCGCCTGCTTCCTCCATGGTTTCTCCTCTAGCCCCATCATGGAGTTGACGTCAATCACCAGCAGCTGCCTGAAGTCAGCGGAGTCGAAGAGTCGAACTTTCCCGTCCGACGATCCGATGGCAAACCTGGTCCCAAACGTCTCGACAGCCTGAAGGTTCAGATAAGGTGAGGTGAAACACAGCTAGCGCAGGGGGAGGCAGCACCAGAGATACGAGCGAGGAGGAGCAGAGGATTGCAGACGAGTACAGGACAAGCCCTGCTTGAATGTCGAAGGCAAGAAAGCGTCGGTCTTCAGCTACAGTGACGACCACGTCAGGACGATTCGGCAGGAAGGAGGCAGCGATCACTGAAGCTTCGTGTCCTTCCAGGCGGGCTACCACTCTCCCGCTCGAGCAGGATACAACTCTTGCTGCCTGTCCTGCACACACGACCAGCCGCTCAGAGGATGGGTCGAGCTCCATGTGCTGCGGTGGCGAGTCGAAGTACACTTGCAGGCACCTAGACCGATCTTCCTTCTCCTTGATCAACGACTCGAACCCGTCCTCAACCGTCCACTCCACCAGCGCTTCAGCTGAAGCCGAGTACAGCAAGAGGGGCTCTCTCGTGTTGAAGCAGAGCGCAGAAACAGGAGAGCTGTGCTTACCTGCCAGCTGCCTCGCACTTTGCGTGGTTCTGTTCCATAGATGAATCAGACCTCGTCTTCTATCAGGCAGCGCGATGAAGTTGTTGTGCAGCGCGCAGCATGAAGAGGAGGCCACTTGGGCAGCTTCTTCCACCGGCTCCAACCTGCATCTCTGACGACTCCCCGTTCTAGCGTCCTGCATTTCACCCGCAAGCTGAAGAAATCAGAAGCCGGGATGCATGCGAGTTGGTGAGTTAATGAGGCGAGGAGCCAGGTAGAGAAGGAGGAGCAAGTAGAGGAGAACAGGAAGGAGATGGAGGAGGGAGAGGTGGTGGTTGAGGAGGAGGAGACTTGCTCGACATCAGCGCGGGAAACATAGAATTTGCATCGCAACACATGGATTCGAACAGTTACGTTCCAGTTACATAATCCTACACGCCTCCAATGGGCCGCTGGGCCGCTGGCGCCGGGCCCGCCGGCGGGCCGGCCCGGCCGCGATGCGGCCCGGGTGCGTTCAAATTTGACTCGAGTCACTGAGAGTCGGGATGGCAACTCCCAGTCCGGTCCGGGTCACTGGCCGGCAGGCTGACTAGGCCCGGCCGGCTACGTCTCCTTGACCCGGGGCAGTCGTAGCACCTGAACTCACAGTCAAACTTTTAGACACGGGACTCAAGTAAAACGATGCTTTTAAAGTTGTGGGGTTGTAAATTACCAGTACAAAACCAGTGCTGACTCCGTAGAAATGTAAATTCTAGTACAGATCTTTTAAATTATTAGAGTACAGATCTCGCAAGTGATTCACTAATAGTTTTAAAAACGAGTTAACCCGACTCGATCACACCCCCGGCCTTCCGCCACCCCGATCCTGCATGTTTGAACTCTGACCGTGTCAAGATTGGGAACCCCCACCCCCTCTAAGTCTATCTGAAACTACGGTAGTACCGGCTCTCAGTGATCTGCAGCGATCCGGCAGGTCTAGGGGTAGTCCGCCGCATGGTGGCTGGACGTAGATTTTTAAAAGCCTTTCTCTCTACATGGATGGTAGGGTGGTGTTCGGACCGGTATATTGGACTGAAGAATGTTATCTTGAGGACCGAAGATAAGATTCTCTCGTGGGGGTGGGTACCCCTTTCCGCCGATTTGACCCCTACTGTCCTCCATCGCAAGGACCCACCCCCAGGTCTAAAGAGGGTCGTGATCTCGTTAAAACTAGAAAAAATTGGTCCATTATAATTACTATATTGAATCAGTACTCCGTCTTGCAATATAGTTTTAGTTTATAACAGATATAGCAGTTCTACTCAATGGGGCGGATGATGGGATGGATTCAATGCGGGAAGTGAGGGGCACTGGGAGGAGAGGGAAGCACCTGGTAGAGGATGAGAGAAGGATCCTCCTCTGCAGGGAGACCGTCTTCGGGTGCTACGGGAGGTGCCCTCTTGCTGCACTAACATCATCGCCGATGGATAGTCGGGGACAGTGAAGCGTGATGGCAATTTCCCAATGATTTCTGGATGAGGATCCAAAGGAATCTCCACGACTGACGGATTTCTGTGACTGCATTAGGATTAAGTATTGGAGAGATCTGAACGTCTTTCAAGGATAGCTGCCATGAAGGCTGCACAGCTTCTCCTCTTGGGATTTTGGGTCTTGAATCTGAAATATGCATCATGCACCACATGCAGTGCCTTGACAGAAATAGATAAAGCTGACGACATGGTGAATTACGTTGCCAACAATCCGTACACCATTGGATACCAGGGGTATGACAGCCAAGTTCAGTTCGAGGCAGTCAACAACAATGTCATGCTCCCCCTGGTGCTGAATCGAGACAAACAATCTGTGAGTAAGAGGAGTGGAGGTTGGGGTCAAATGACAAGGAGGTCTTACTTGATTTAAGGTCACCTACGCCATCCATTCTTTGAGTTCCACCATCCTGCACAAAGCTGCAGTCTTTGAGAAACCTTCCCTGGGAGAATGTCCAGAGGTTGGAATCTGTACTTCCCTCCTTACCGACAAGTATGAGAGCTGGCCGATATCGACCCTGATGTAAACCTGCTTAAATTCACTTGTCACATTCATTTCTTTATCATCTGAGCTGTTCAAACCCAGGTACGTGCTTGTTCCGACGAAAACAATTACTCCGGATCCGCAAGTCTGCAGAAATATGCGCGGGCTGTACGAGTTTCTAGTGTGGATCCTAACCACTGTTGGTGGAAATACAGTGAGTTGAGCTTCTTCTAACACATATGCCGCTATTCCTCACAAGAAAGTGACTTTTTGGTCCTTGCAGGTTGCAAATTCGAACTACTTTGCAAGTATACCCGATCAGCTGAAACCATATGTAGGTTCGATCGCTGTCCATGTCCTGTTGCTGATTTGAGTATGTCAGGTGCTGCAGGAGTTGGAGATGATGACTTGTAACGGCGCTCCAGTTGCTAACTTGACCTCCATCGGGAAACAGGAAGGCTTCACCATCCAGGGGGAAGGGAGCTCGTTGGGCCAAGGGCTCTATGACGCCATGATCGCCGCGTATCAAGGGGATACTGAAAACTTGTACAAGCCCTTGAACATCTTGTACCAAGGTTCAGGCTCAGGTGAGAGAACTTCAGAAGCACTGCGGGTCTCTATGAACAAACATGACATGCATGAAGGCAATGGGCTGAGAGCGATGAACAACTGCTCCATCGATTTTGCAACAGTGGATGCGATAACCTTTGATGGAGAGCCCATAGCCCACACCTTCTCCCCGTGCGCCAGGTATTGCTACGACATTCATGCGACAGGTCTGTGCTCTGATGGGCGAACTTGTGGTTGCAGAGACAGGAGAGTGAGAGTGATCCCCTTGTTCACCACGTTCATCACCTTCTTTGTGAACTTGCGTTCGGCCAACGTGACCTCCCTCTACCTATCCGGCGATGTTCTCAACGGAATCTTCACGGGAAACATCACATGCTGGAATGACAAGAGAATTCAGCGGGACAATCCTGGTGTGGCGTTGCCAGGCAGGCCGGTGCTGCGAGTTGTCAGAAAGGGGTCGTGCGGGAGCTCCTTTATGCTGTCTAACGCCCTGCCTTACTTTGCCAACCAAACGTGCCAGCAGCACATCCTCCATTGCTCCGACAGGCCTCCATGGCCTGCTCCTACCATGGACCCGAACTCGTTCTCCAGCCCTTGCCCCTGCACCGATCCTCCTCAAATCTCGTACTCTTTCTGGTCTCAGAAGAACATCCTGGCGATCTCAGTGGGCGGCTTTGCGTGTGTGCTCCTGTTGCTGGGCTTGTGGATCTTCCTCTATGTCAAGCAGCGACAGCAGCGAGCAGACGCCATCTGGGAGATCAGGCGCGACGAGCTGCACATAGCTGAGCCTCCCGACGTGCTGGGGTACGGGGCCTTCGGCCTGGTGGTCAAGGCCAACTACAGGGGTACCAGTGTGGCGGTAAAGCGCGTGCTGCCTGCCTCCTCGAAAGGGAAACGAGACTCTGCATTTGAGTTCTCTAAAGCCCTTCACCCGAGTGCGGAGGAGAACAAGGAAACCCTGGCTAGGAACGACTCAGTGGGGAGCAGACGCAGCAGCAGCAGCAGCAGGCAGCGGAACTCTGGGCTGAGCTCACAGGTGGCACGAATGTCAAGCTCCAAGTCTATCATAGGAACCATGTCTATCCGAGAGAACGTCAGGAAAAGCTTCGGGCTGCTGAGGAGCAGCCTGTACGCCAGACTCCGCAGCGACTTCATTGAGGAGATGCGGACCCTCTCGAAACTTCGACATCCCTGCATCGTTACCCTCATGGGGGCTGTGGTGGCTAAGGAGCAGGAGCCTCTGCTGGTGATGGAGCTCATGGTCTTCGGCTCCTTGTACGACCTCATCCACAACGAGACAGCTCGACTGGAAGGAGAGCTCGTCGTTCCGATCCTCAACGACGTTGCGCAGGGCGTGAAATTCCTCCATGCCGCCACCCCCTTCATCCTCCATGGCGACCTCAAGGCTCAGAACATCCTGGTGGACTCGAGCTTCCGTGGCAAGGTTTCCGACTTCGGCCTCTCCCACAAGGTCCAGGCGAAGAGCTGGACACTTGGCTGGACGACGCAGGTGCAGGGGGTGGGAACGCCTTTCTGGATGGCTCCCGAGCTCCTGAATGGCGAGAAAAACACGATCAAGACTGACACGTTCGCCTTCGGGATCCTCTTGTGGGAGGTTTACAGCCGTCAGGAGCCCTACGATGGAGAGGACCTGCAGACAGTGCTGAAGGAGGTGGCCGACCTGACCCTCGCTGAGCCCAAGAGGCCCAAGATCCCTCCCAACATCCCCAAGCACGCTGTCACTCTGATGGAGGACTGCTGGCACAACGACCCTGCCACTCGCCCGACCTTCAACGAGATTGCAAGGCGAGTGCAGGCCATCGACGAGGACAGCTTCCCTCTCCACCACCTTCACACCAACGGCTCTCCCTTCCACCCCCTCCGAACTAGTTCGAGCAGATCGCAATTTCCAAGTGTAAGCAGCGCCACAAGCTCGACGCTCCTCCTGGATCGAGACCTGCAGGACGGGAGCGAACACCACAGCGACAGCGTGCACAGCCAGCGGTGCAACGCGATCCTCGACGACCTCTTCCCAGCTCACATCGCCAGCGCCTTGCGAGAGGGCAGGAAGGTCGAGCCCGAGCACAAGGAGATGGTCACTGTGTTCTTCGCTGAGATCTATGGATACTCCTCCCTCTCCACGGAGATGTCCACCAGCGCCCTGCTCGATATGCTGCATCGATTCTACGTCGCGCTTGACGCGTACGCGCAGGAGTGCGAGGTCTACAAGCTGGAGACGATCGGGGCGACTTACATGGCCATCACTAACCTGGTGGAGGACCAGGATAGCAGCCATGCGGTCAAGATCGTCAAGTTTGCGATGGGAGCCGTGAGGATAGCGAGCAGCACCTTCATCGACCTCGCTGATCCCTCCAAGGGGGTCGTCCAGATCCAAGTCGGAGTTCACTCGGGGCCCATCGTCGCCAACGTCGTCGGCACCCGGAGGCCCAAGTACACGCTCTTCGGGGACACGGTCAACACAGCCTCGAGGATGGAGTCTCTCTCCTTGCCCGGGGAGATCCAGTGCTCTGTGGTGCTCGCTCGCCCGCCTTGACCTGCTCCAGCTGACTTGTCCGACAGGTGACAGCTGATCTCATCGTCGCTCAAGCGCAGGGCATGCAGCCCGAGGATCTTGACTTCGTGCTGGTGTCACGAGGAGAGATAGCTGTGAAGGGGAAGGGGCAGATGCATACGTTCTGGATCCGGTCGAAGGAGGAACAGGAGGAGGTTACTATCGCAGTGAGTTGTTGAGAGAGGATGGAAGTGACTGAAAGGCAGTCTGTTAACGATGTTGATGATCTTGTGTGATACTTTACTATAAATGTTACGCTCAGTGCTCATACCTGCGGGTAACTTAGTAACCGATTTTTAACTTAACTTGCTTTGAGTGCCGCCGGTGCTGACCGGCCGCACTGCGGCACGCCGCGCAGCCGGGGCCGCGGCCCGTCACCGGCCCGGGCCGAGTCACTTGCCCGGGCCTAGTGACTGGATTTGATGACTGAGAGGCAATTTCGATCCGGCAAAACTCTTTAAATTTTCAATATTTCGTGTTGGAGAGCGGCGCATGGAAGAATCAGCAGCAGACGGAGGAGGAGGAGGAGGAGGAGGAGGAGTTGGGTTCAAGTCGTTCAGGCGGAGCAATGCTGCGATAAGAAGGAAACGAGGCGATGATGAAGGCGCGGAGGAAGGGAAGCGGCAGCAGCCTGACGGCGCTGAAATGCCCAAGGCAGCGGTGGAAGCGAAGGCAGAGAAGAAGACGGCAGTGAAGAAAGCTTCCCTCAGCTTCGATGCTGAGGAGATTGAGGACGATGGCGCATTCATGTCCAAGAAAAAGAAGCAGAAGTCCAAAATGAACGTTGATGTATCCTTCCACTCCAAGGGGGATCGTGACGTAGGAACCGCCATGAGCAGCTACTACAACTCAGGTCAGAGCTACTCGGCCGAAGACATTGCTGAGCTGTCAAAGAATGCCAAGAGTTGGAAAGGAGGTGCTCCTGGATCAAAGAAGAAGGATGGCGAGAGCGACCTGCCGGTTAAGATGAAGGGGTTGACCTGGGATGCTGATGCAAAAGTGGACGACATGGCGGAAGATAATGCAATGGGTGGTGGAGCGGAGGAGCTCAAGATCAACCATGAGATGGGAGGAGCGCCTGGCATCGGAGACATCGCAGCGAGCAGGGGAGAAATCCCCACACAGGACGAGATCGCACGGTTGAAGGCGAGGAGGGAGCAAGCGAGGAAGACGGGAGTGACTGGAGGAGGAGGAGGTCTGTCAAGGGACTTCATCCCGTTGGAAGGATCGCTGGATGAGAAGAAGAATGAGAATTCGAGAGTTGTGCGTGAGAACATTGAGGACGATGAGGATGCGATGGTGCAAGACGACGTCCTCTCTGACGGCAAACGCATTTCCTCGGTCAGTCCGAGAGCGATCATGCGAGGAAGCGTGCGGAGATGGCGCAGGCAGTTGTGATAGACGACGACGATGAGGAGGAGGATGATGAGATGAAGAAGTGGGAGCAGGAGCAGATCATGAAGGGGAGAGGGACGCGAGGAGGAAGAGACGAGGTGAAGCCCAAGGTTGCCAACAAGGAGAACTTGCGGGCAGCGGGAGGAGGGAATCAATTCAAAACTTTCAGAGAAGTGCAGCAGATGCTGAGAGATCAGCTGGGCAGCATGAAGGAGACGCACGAGGAGGACAAGCAGAGGCTGCAGCAGGCGATCCAGCGGGTGAGGTCGACGGAGGAGGCGACGAAGAGCCTGGAAGAGCATGTGAAGTCAGCCAAGGAGCGATACACCTTCTTCCAGGAGATGAGGTGCTATGTGCAGGTACTGCATGCGAGAGGGGCGAGGAAGCAGGGAGAGAGCAGGAGGACCTGGAATAGGGACCCGAAGATGATGCTGAGGAGTGGAGGGTGGAGAGGAGGGCGAGGAGCAGGAGGAGCAGGAGGAGCAGGAGGAGCAGGAGCAGGCGCAAGAGGGAAGGTGACGTGAGCTGCAGGATGTGCTTGAGTGCTTGGACGCGAAGGCGATCATGCTGGAAGAGATGGAGGACGAGATGACGTCAGCGAGGAAGAAACGAGCGCAAACAAGGAGAAGGCGGAGAGGCGAAGACATTCACGACCGTGTTCAAGCAGCTAGAGATCAAGTTGCAAAGGTGAGAGTGATTTCTCTTGCTCCCTCCTCCCTCCTCCCTCCTCCCTCCTCCCTCCTCCCTCCTCCCTCCTCCCTCCTCCCTCCTCCCTCCCTCCCTCCCTCCCTGCTCCCTGCTCCCTGCTCCCTGCTCCCTGCTCCCTGCTCCCTGCTCCCTCCCTCCCTCCCTCCCTCCCTCCCTCCTCCCTCCTCTCTCCTGCTTCTACAGAGCGGCATACCGTGATGAAGTCTTTCACCTTCTCGCATCGGATCCTGTACCTCTGAGCCAGCGCCTGCCTTGACATCAGCAGGAAGTTGAAGTGAAGCAAACGAGGACAAACAGGTCCATGGGTGGAAAGAGACGAGGAGGGGGGAGGTGAGGGAATGGGAGTGTGATAAGGTCCATGGGAGGGAGGAGAGGAGAGGAGTATGAAGATGCAAGAGTTGTCTCACTAGGTCAGTGACGGCGAGCTGGCGAGAACGGTAGGGCTTGAGAAGAAGACGATCCTTGGAATCAGGTTGGGAGCCTTGAAGACCGTGAGAACAGAAACAGAGCAGAGAACATGCAGAACGAGGATAGGGACGAGGACGAGGACGAGGACGAGGACGAGGACGAGGACGAGGACGAGGACGAGGATGAGGACGAGGATGAGGACGAGGACGAGGACGAGGACGAGGACGAGGACGAGGACGAGGATGAAGACGACGAGGATAGGGAGTGAGGATAGGGATGAGGATAGGGACGAGGATAGGGACGAGGACGAGGATAGGAT
>NW_005434662.1:956599-958000 GCF_000315625.1 Guillardia theta CCMP2712
GGTTACGTCCATGAGGACGGAGCTCGAGCTTCACTCCGCTGCCCTCGAGCTCATCGCGTCCGGAGATTCACCGGACAGGTACAGCAACGATCTTCTCCTTCTCCTTCATCCATCCATCCTCCTCCTCCTCCTTCTCCTCTTCTATGCTTTCTTCTTTCCCCTCCTCCCTCCTCCCTCCTCCCTCCTTCCGCTCTTTTCTTCATACTTCTCATCGTTGCTGCAGGTCTGCAATGGCCTTGGGAAAATGGTCCTTCCTGCAGGTAACAACCTCCTCTCCTTTTCGTTTCACCCTCAATTTGTTTTGCCTTCCTTTTCTCTCCTCCCCTTTCCTTTCCTCTACAGCCTCCTTCTGTCCCTTCCTCTCCTCCTGCCTCTGACATAGTCGCGCCTTCAGTGCTGCAAGCTTGTCCAGAACGCAGGGGCATGGAAGCAAGTCGTCTCAGCACAGGCACTTCAAGCTCTCACCGTCGAGACTTTAACGCGCAAAATGCTCCTCCCGTCAGTCTTCTTCTCCTCTCTTGTCCTCTTCTCTTCTCTTTCTCACTCGTGCTTCAACAGGTTTCTCAACGAAGTGAAGAAAGTCTCTCAGCAAGAATGTTCCGGTTGACCATTGCTCTACCTCTTCCCTCCCTCCCTCCCTCCTCACTCACTCGCTTGCTCGCTCCCTGTCTCCCTCCCTCCCTCCCCGACATGATCCAGCAGCTCCCTGCATTTCACTTTGACCAGCTACTGCTTCACCAACTTCCCTCTCTCCCTCTGCCCTCCCTGCTCTCCTTTCCTTCCCTGCTCCTCCTCCTCCTCCCTCCCGCCCCTCCTCTCGCGCCTCCTCCTACCCTTCCTTGCTTCTACCCCACTCGCACCTCCTTTGACCTCCTGTCTCCCGTGCCTCCTCCACTCCTCCTCTCCCTCCTCCCGCGCTTCCCGCGCCTCCTCTTGGCTGACTGGCATTCAGAGCTTTCCAACTTGCTCTTCGACTCCTACCCGGTGGAGTGGAGGGGGCAAATCTTCCTCCTCCCGCTCGTCTCCTTCATGCGGACCCTCAACGATCAGTAGAGGAGCAAGAGGAGGAAGCGTCCTGGACCGAGCGCAAGTCGAGAAGGGGGACAGGAGAGGGAGGGAGGAGGACGACCCACAGCGAAGGAGACACTTGCGATGATGATGACGATGATGATGATGATGACGACGATGACGATGATGATGATGATGATGATGATGACGATGATGATGATGATGATGAGGAGGAGGAGGATCAGAGAAACAAGTTGCCATTCAGTCGAACAAGGTCGTTTTCCTTTCACAAAGAATAATCTTCTCCTCTCCTCCTCACCCCCTACCAGACATACCAGGGGTTTTTTTTGGGGCTCCCTCTTCAAACTTCCCATCCCACAGCACCCTTCCCCC
>NW_005434662.1:958100-977012 GCF_000315625.1 Guillardia theta CCMP2712
GAGGAGGAGGGGGGAGGCGGGGGAAGAAAGGGAGGGAGAGAAGCTGGAACTGCAGGAGGTGTTGGAGGGGGAGGTAGAGGTGAGACCTCAGCATGAAGAACTTTGATCGCCTGGATCTCTTCCTCTCTTGCCTGCAGACATGCAAATTGACCACGTGAAATCATAGAAGAGAGGGAGGGAGGGAGGGAGGAGGGAGGGACGGAGGGAGGGAGGGAGGGAGGGACGGAGGGAGGGACGGAGGGAAGGATAGAATCGAGGAGGAGCTCACTCGGACACAGTCATCATCAGTGGGAGGCATCTGACAGACTTGCAGCTCTGCTCTTGCCATCGCCTGCTCACTCATGAGTCACCTGCTCCTTCCCGCCATTTCCCCCTCTTCCTTCTACTGATCCACCACCACCACTACCTCCTCCTGCTCCTGCTCCTGCTCCTGCTCCTGCTCCTGCTCCTGCTCCTGCTCCTCTCCTCCTCCTCCTCCTGCTGCTGCTGCTGCTCCTCCATTACCTTCTTGTATTCCAATGAAAACCCGGCAGGGAGTCTCAGCTCCTGCAGGACAGTCACGAGGAGAAACCTCGCTGTGACCCTCTACCTGACCGACGGGACGCCAACGAGCGGCATGCTTGTGAGAGCAAAGTCAGGATGGTCGCTGGAGGAGGAGGAAGGAGGAGGAGGAGGAGGAGGAGGAGGAGGAGGAGGAGGAGGAGGAGGAGGAGGAGGAGGAGGAGGAGGAGGAGGAGGAGGAGGATGAGCAGGTAGCCTCACTTTGTCAAACTCAGTTCGCAAGAGCTCTCTCTCCCGCTCGATCTGCCATTTTGCAAGTATGGTTCAGGCATGGAGAGAGGAGAGAGGTAAGAGGTAGCACGTGTTCCACAGTCTGATGAAGATTTCGATGGGAGGAGAAGACCTCCTTGCCGCAGTCATCCTTCCACCCCGATGCTGTTGAGCGGCGACAGTAAGATAGACAAGTGAGAGATGACGAGAGCAAAAGAATTCGTGGATGGGGAGGACAAAAGGGGGGGGGGGGGGGAAGGGAGGGAGGGAGGACCTGCGCACTTCTTGGCGACATCCAGCAGGTTCACATCTGGAAGCTTGCTCCTCCCCAACCTTGCATCGGGTCAACAACAGCTCCCCCTGCTTGAACCTCTCACTGTAGGTATATCTTGCTCACTGCAGATATGAACGGGACCCAGTCCTCCATGCGGTTCTCGGGCGTCATATCCCCCCCCAGTCGCTGAAAGAAGCGTCTTGACACCTTGAACGAGCCGAGCAGCCATCTCACCTGACACATGCTGTTTGCCGCCTCCCAGCCCGACGACGCGACCGAGGCGACGATAATGTACAACATGATGAAGAAGCTGAAGCTCCCCACGGCTATGTACAGGTTCCTGCAGTGGATGTTCAAGAGAGCACACCAGCATCGGGCAAGGGAGGATGGGGAAGCTGGGCAGGAGAACGAAAGAGAGCAGATCCACCACAAAGGACAAGACTGTACGCGTAGAACAACACGAGGCGATGTGGGAGGAGCTCAGGACACAAAGGAAGCAAGGACGAGACGTCGACATGGCATGTGCCATGTGAGAGGAGGAGCATCGACTGTCTTTCTCACCTCCTCCTCTTCGCTCCAGCTCGTAGGCGCCTTCCCGTTCCCCTGCCAACTATTCAGGATCCTGGAGTACCTCTACCACCCCCTCCCACACCACCAGCAGTGCGTCCATCAGCATGCTCACATACCTTGACTGCCCTAGCGGTTCGAGCATGGCGCTCTCCTCTACCTCCTCCTCCCCCTCCTCCTCCATGCCGCCGCCGCGGCGATCGCTCACCCAGGACCTTCTCCCAGCCATGATGATGGGGCAGGGCGCTAGGGTGGTCCTAGGAAATACCCCCAGAGAACTAGGTGGGTACGAATTATGCTTCCGGACCGAACAACAGGGGTAGATTTCTAGTTCAAAAGGGGGGTGGGGGTGACAAAGTGAAGTAATGGTACATCCCCCCTCAGACCAGGCGAAATGGACGCGGAAATGGACGCATCACTGGACATGGTTCGGTAGAGAACCTGGTCAGCGGCAAGAGGAAGAAGAAGGAGAGAGAGAGGGAGGGAGAGAGGGAGAGAGAGAGAGAGAGAGAGAGAGAGAGGGGGAGAGAGGGAGAGAGAGAGAACGAGAGAAAGAGGGAGAGGAAGGAGAAATCCAGGATTCAGAGGAGAAGATCGAAGAGGAGGGCTGCACTACAAGCCCAATATCCTCATCTTCACCAGCCAAGAACCTTTCTTCTAGGAGCATGCATCAGAACCGACAAGAGAGCAAACTCAAGTATGTCGACGAGTTCTTGAAGCTCGAGTGCGCCCCGTCCCTGATTGCCCTGAAGCTGTTCCCCAATGCGAAGGAGATCACTGAGAGCATGGCTGTATACACAGCATTCCGACGCCTCCTCTCGGTTCAATGCGCGGATTTCGATTCTTCTGACGCCTACGTCTTTGTTGGAGATGGCACGACGCCTCGCACTGCTGCGATCTTCGCTCATCTGACTCGAGCGGGGAGATGCATCGCCATAGATCCCATGCTCAAGCCGAGCTGTGCGGAAACCTTCGCTCCTTCAGACAGAACGAGAGACTACAAGGACTTTCTCACTGTCAAGGTTGGTGACGACTCTGTCAAGCACCCCTGGACCTCGATAGAGCGCGTGCAGCTGCTACCGTACAGGATCCAACAAGTTCGACTCAAGGTGAAGAGGATGGTCCTGATCATGGTACACTGCCATTGCTCGCTAGCAGAGGTCAGTGAGCGGTTGGAGGCTCTCTTGCCTGCGACCTCACATGCGCGCTTGCTGCTGGTTGACAGGTGTTAGAGAGCATCGAGCACTCGGTGAAGGCTATGGCTTGTCGCGTCCCCGTCGCTCACGCCAAGTTGCACCGCAGGAGCTCGTCGGAGTAGTGACCTCCCCCTGCTGCAAGTGGTTCAAGCATCAAGAGCACATCGAGAATGTCCCTCCCGTGAGGCCTCTGATCCTTCCCGCCTCCCTCCTCTCACGCTCACATCCCTGCCCTGGCAGGTTGTCTGCCTCAAGGACCCTTGCATGCTCTCCAGCATGAACGACATTCGTATCTGGAGGTTCGCAGCGACTTGTCCGTCCTTGCCCTTGACAAGACTCGCTCCAGCTCGGACAGAGCTGGGTGTCTATCGATCATGCAGTCCATGGGGGACCAAGAGTTCACCAGGCCTTCGCACCCGCTCCCCTCCGCGCTCTATCAGTTCGAAGAGGTTTCTCCTCCTCTCAACGCTCCTCCACAGCCAGGCAAGCAAGAGGCCCTAGCGGTCGGCGCCGGCTGACGCACTCCACAGATCCTTCCTCTGCTGGCAACGTTTCAAACACCAGCGACAACGCCGAGACTCGACGCTCAGTGGAGCTCAGCGACTCGCAGATCGCTCAGCTCGAGCAGGAGTTTGATAGGTGGACGAGAGCGCCGGAGTTGCTCCTCTGATGCCAGCTGGGCAGATGCCCCCACTTGAACCGCCCGAGAGACCTGGCGGACTTCGCTCAACAGGTCGGAGCTCCGGTCCAGGTGAGCTCGCTGTCCTGCTCGCTCCTTTGAGAGTACTGGCAAGGTCGTCCGAGTTTGGTTCAAGCACCAACGAAAGCTGCGGCAGGTCATTCTCGGTGATGGAGGAAGGAGGGGAGGGAAGAAGGAGGGGAAGGAGGGAGGAGGCTGATGCTCGTCTGCCCAGACAAGGACAAAGGGAAGCGAAGGGTGAGTGCGACTCTAGTAGACAAGGAGAACATCAACAAGCGGATCAACCTCCGAGCCTTCCTGAGGTGCGAGACCGAGGACGAGCTCAGCTCTGTCACGTGCGCGGAGTGCGTCAAGAACTCGCTGTCAGTCGTCGAGTTCCTCAGCTCGTCGGTCTGCTGGCAGCCTGTTGAGTCGTGCATGCACGCGCTGGCGTCTGCTCTAGAGCAGGTGGACAGGCTGAAGATGAAAGGGAGGTCAGAGTTTTACAACGTGGACCTGTACAAGAGCGGGTACGATCCTGACGAGGACGATGAGCGACTCATCAGGGAGGGGATGGAGACTGTAAGGAGGATACGGGCTTCTCCCAAC
Source organism: Guillardia theta CCMP2712 (assembly GCF_000315625.1). Lineage (NCBI taxonomy): Eukaryota > Cryptophyceae > Pyrenomonadales > Geminigeraceae > Guillardia > Guillardia theta. Next base: position 962,197 of record NW_005434662.1, read on the forward strand.
CTCCTCCTGTCGGATCCCTTCCTCCGCGCGTGGACAGTCACGGGCGTCATCTCCTCTTGCCTCTACAAGTCGAAGCGCCTGCCCACCGAGATGATCTTGCAGGACTTGTAAGAGACTCTGTGATGCTCGAGCCCGATCGTCTGACGAGGAGCGTTCCCCAGGGACGAGGGAGGAGGAGAAGCTACAAGCTCTCTCAAGGTCATCTTCTCAAGGAGGGTAAGGCTTCTCATCCTGCTGCTGCTCCCTCCTCCTCCTCCTCCTCCTCCTCCTCCTCCTCCTCCTCCTCCCGTCACTCTCTGCTCACCTCCTCTTCACAGATGCATGAGGACCCTGACCACGACTTCTTCTCTCGTATCTCCTGCTACCGGTCCCCGTCCTCTCCTTCCACTCTGCCCCCTCTTCCTCTTCCACACTCTATCTCCTCTACCTCCTCTTCCTCTTCCTCACTCTACCTCCTCTACCTCCTCTACCTCTTCCACACTCTACCTCCTCTACATCCTCCGCGTCCTCTGACCTCCCACAGAGCTGGCGATGTGGTGACGATACAGGGAGCTCCTGTCTGGCAGACGTTCCTCGACCAGCCGAGGTTTGTGATGGGGAGACGAGCGTTGCTGTGGCAGACTGGTTGACCTGAATAGAGCAGGTGGTGCATATACGGATGGAAAGTTTGGCTGATCAAGACACGATTGGCCAACACTAGTGTCTTCGAGTACTCCACTCTCTGATATCCCCTCGTTCTATCTTCCTCTAGTGGTGTTTCGCCCTCCCCTCCCTCCCCTCCCCTCCCTGCTCTGTGCGCTTTCCCTCCTCCTTGCTCTGAGCCGCAACTTTGATCTGCCTCAACGTTCCTTGAAAGACTTGGGTTCTTGTTTGACACAACCTTCGCTCTGAATGAATGGGAACAAGTTAAACATTGATTTCCCTCCCCTTCCCTTCCCTTCCCTTCCCTTCCCTTCCCTTCCCTTCCCTTCCCTTCCCTTCCCTTCCCTTCCCTTCCCTTCCCTTCCCTTCCCTCCCTCCCTCCCTCCCTCCCTCCTCTCCCTCTCTTCCTCCCTCGCTCCCTCGCTCCCTCCGCTTCCCCCCACTCCTCCCCACCCTCACGACTACAATCGTGGACCCGATGCTGGCAAAGCCGAGGAGGCGCATTTGGTTCTTTGCGCCCCAATGACGGGGATGGCGGGGAGGAAAGGAGGGGGGATGGGAGAGGAGGGAGGGAGGGAGAGAGGAAGAGAGGGAGAGGAGGAGGAGGAGGAGAGGGGAGGAGGAGAGGGGAGGAGGCGATCAGCGGTTGTTGTGGGCATGCTCGATGAGATATACATGCCAGATGAGAAGAGGATGGGAGGGGAAGTCAGCGGGGGTGAGGAGAAGCGAGGAAAGCAAGGAAGAAGCTTGAGAAGTCATTGAGACACCTCAGGGTCCTCATCGTAGCGCATGACAAGTTTTGACCTGCCGTTGGACAGGAACGCAGATCCAGGTCAAGATCGTGAGCAACCGCGTCAGGGTAGCCAAGAGATGTAAGATGCTGCCTGTTCTGCTCCAGACTCTCCTCGCCATGTGCGCTGTCTCCGCGCTACCATCCATGACGTCGGCGTCCACGGATGGGAGAGGGTCAGCAGGCATCCAGTCAAGCTTCATCGGCTGCAGACTGACGCGGATCGGAGCTCGTCGTCAACGGGTGACGTGCGCGAGTGAGAAACCTAAAGTTCTCTTCGACGTGAGCAAGATCAGAGTCGAGCAGTTCGGGATCTTTCCGGATGTGAACTCGACCCTGGACCTCAGCATGGAGAAGACTTGCTTCAGTGGAGGAGGCGACCTCAGGGCTCTGTACCATCGTTCGTCAAGTGAGCTCCTGCTCCTGCTCCTGCTCCTGCTCCTGCTCCTGCTCCTGCTCCTGCTCCTGCTCCTGCTCCTGCTCCTGCTCCCGCTCCTGCTCCTGCTGCTCTTGCTCTTGCTCCCGCTCCCATGAGCAACTTGTCTTGACGGCATGACAGAGCTTGTCGTGGTCAAGTACTACAAGTCCAAGTGCTCCATGTGCATGGTACTGCAGGTCGTCTCGACACTCTCCCCCTCGATGCCGCGTTGACGCTTGCATCCTAGCCCCTCCTCGACCAAGTCATCCAGAACTTCCAAGGAAAACTTCACTACGTGGATGTTGAGGTACCCGCTCTCAGTATTTCTCCTTTCCTCCCTGTCCTCCTAGTCCTTGTGGTACACCCTTTTTCTTTCCTCCCCTCCCTGTTGTCTCTGCCCTCGTTGCTACTTGCCTGTTTTTTTCCTCCCCTCGACGATCTTCCTCTGATCTCCCTCCTCCTCCTTGCTGTCTTCTGCAGACGCTGATCCAGCACGCACAGGTGATGGAGAACAAGCAGGTCATCAAGCAGGTCGGGCTCTACGGGGTGCCGACAGTTCACTTCTTCTACAAGGGCCTCCTCGTCGACCACATGAGCGGCCTACACTCCAAGAGAAGCTTCCGTGAGAGGATCGAGGCAGCGCTGCGTGACTGGAGCTCTCTGACGGAGGAGGAGGCAGCGGACAGAATGGATCAGCTCCTGCGGGAGGAGGAGCCTGGGATGGTGTATCCTATCAGCAGGCTCTCTGCTCCAGGGAGGCTCCTGATCCCCGTCCACTGGAGTGATCTCGTTCAGCCATCGAGGAAGCGAGCTGATGTGCAGGAGGGAGTGACGAGCGAGGCTGTTCTCAACTCCTTCATCGACAGTGACTCCTGCCTCTCCGAAGGGAGGGGGCCCTTCCACCATGTCCTGAGGTCGCTCCTTCTCTCTTCTCTCATCCAAGTTGCTCCCTCCTCTCCCTCCTCTCCCTCCTCTCCCTCCTCTCCCTCCTCTCCCTCCTCTCCCTCCTCTCCCTCCTCTCCCTCCTCTCCTCTGCCTCACATCAACTTCCACTTGTTCCATCCTCCTCTGATCAGTCTCACGTCGCTACTTCTCACGTTGCCGTCCAGCAAGGGGAGCTTCCTGCAAGCGCATGGGGTGCACATGAGCTCAGAGAAGGGCAGGAAGGAAGTTGTCGGACGGATCACAGACGGGGAGATGAACCTGCAGTACGACAGCTCCAAGATGACTCTCTCCTCACAGCCCAGCATCGGCGTCGTGGACAGTCAAGGCTACACTCACAAGATCTGTGACAGGTGGGAAGCTTGCGACCTCTTCATGCATGCGCATGATCTTTGACTGGTCTCACCACAGGACAGGATGTACTCTAGTCTACAACTTTGCTCCCTGAGACGAGGGATGTGTGTCAACCTCCGAGTTGAGTGCTCGGGACCTCAAGCTCGCACATCAGACGCTCTTCGGGTCAAGACTTCGAATCAGCCAAACTTTTAAGAGCAAATTTGAGAAAAATTTCGCTATGTATAACTATTGAGGTGTTGGTGCTCCCCCACGGCCGCCGAAGCGAGGACCATCACGTCCTGTCGTAGCGTCAGGAACAAGAAGGAGGAGAAAGGAGGGAGAGTGAGAAGTGAGATAAGCATGACGGATTGAGAGAAATAATTGCAGCTTACCACGCCCGAAGGAAGGGCGGTCACCAAACGAAGAGGGCTCCTTGCCAGGCCCAGAGCGATATCTGCTTGAGAGTCAGCAGCTGTAGACAGTGGGAGGAGGGGAAAGAGGGACAGGAGGAGGAGGAGGCAAGTCTAACCCTTCTCTGTCGCCACCACGACCACGTCCAAATCCTCCAGGGCGGTCGCCAGGACCAGATCCAAAACGTCCTCCACCAGGACCACGCTCCTCGCCTGCCGTCAAGATCAGCAAGGAACATTGCCATGGCATACGAGGAGGAGAGAGGAAGAAGAGGGGAATGGGGGAGGGGGGCAGACCTCCGAGAGGGCGGGAAGCTGTGCGAGTCTGCTGCTTCTTGTGTGTGTTGGGAACGATCATCTCGGGAAGGTTGAGGTATTCACGGAGATGCTGGATGCCCTCGTTGGTCAAGAACCAGTAGTGGTGCTTCCAGGTGTAGGAGTGGCGAACATACCCGCGGGAACTAAAGGAACGTCAGCGCCTCTGACTTACAAGTCAACACAAGCACTCACGTCAAGGACTCCATGAGCTTCATGACCTGAAGGTTGGGGACGTCCGACACCTCCATGTGAGCGCGAGCGTTCTTGTCATCGGCAGCAACAAGAACTCCCTCTGTCAGATACAGTCAGTAACGACACACAGAGAGTGATGTAGGATAGGAGGTGATGACGAGGACATCAACATCGGTTGAGTGACATATGCAGATAATATAAGCTCCAAATGCACATGAATCATGTATCATGCTGATGTTTCAACTACCATCCTGCCACATAAAAATATGCCTTGCGCATGCTGAGTGACTACGCCCTCAGGCACTCGACAAGAGACATTCATGTGATTGAAGTCCAAGAGATGCTCATGTCAGTGTGTCTGAAATTCTCTCGTACAATCAAACTGTAAATCTTCACTGCTTCGTATTTTCATAACACTCAACACAGCTACACTGCGTGAATAACGAGCTGTACAAGAAGCCTGGCAAGGGGAGCAGGTAGACGACACAGTACAACATGATGATAACAGCGATCAAAATCATCTTAGAAAGATGCTATAGCAGATGATAAATATTCAAACGAGCCCTTTTGATGTGCCAGGCAAACAAAACCGCGCGAGCAACAGCAATCAAGACAGGACAAGGAGGAACCCAGGGGCAAGAGCCGCAGGCACAGAAAGAAGAGGACATGAGGAGACAGAGAGAGGGAGAGAAAGGAGGAGAACAAGGAGGAGGAGGAGGAGAACAAGTAAAAGCAGGAGGAGGAGGAGGAGGAGGAGGAGGAGACCTTGGAAGAGGTAGGAGTAGATCTTCACGCGGTTCGCCTTGGGGATGAGCATCGCGCTGTCTCGCACGCTCACAGCACGAGGAGGTTTTTTTTTTTGAGAGCCCATCATCCCCCTCATGCCCTCCCGGTATAAGTGATCATCCCCCTCATACTCACAAGGTATAAGTGATCATCCCCCTCATACCCACTGGAAATAGAAAAAAAACCCCCCCTCGTCCCCGCGATCACCCCATTATCATCCCCCTCATTCACTGTCAAACCCTCGTCCCCGCTCAATCGCTCAATCCCTCCATGAGTTCACTGCCATGAGATGTCAAGAGGCGGAACGACGAGCTTGCTCCTCCTCCTCCTCCTCCTCCTCCTCGTCGTCGTCGTCGTCGTCGTCGTCGTCGTCGTCGTCGTCGTCGTCATGATCATTCTCCTCTCCTCCCTCTTCCATCAACTTCTCCTCCCTTCTTTTTCATACTCTAGGTGTAGCGCTCAACTCTCACAAATGTCTGACCTTCCATACAAAGATCCTCCTCTTCCTCAACATGACAACGGTTTTCCCCTTGATGCCTTCTTCCGATTACCCACCGGTTACTTTCTTTTCTTCCTCACCATTCTACCAACTTTAAATCTTACTCCTATCATCGATTGCTATATGACATTTCTAATTCTCTAACCCTGTCCTTGCCTTGTTTTTTCTCCTCGCGCACCCATCTTCACATTCACAAGTTTAGAATTCCTTTTTCCATGCTTTCCATTCTGTCTTTCTCGCAGCATTCATTCCTTGCATGCTCCATGAGTTTTCTCGATCTCACTCTGATTGTGTCGGGTTTGCGATTGTCCTGTCCAGGTCTGTAAGGATTGATTTGTTGACTGCAGATTCTAATCAAGGCTGCACGATGTCTAAGAATCTGCTGGTCAACATCGGTACTTGATTCTGATATTTTTCGCCACATTGTAACATACCCTTTCGCGGCAGTGACGACCTTTACCATGTCACAGGTCAGTAATAGAGATGATATTGTGTGCAACGATGAGATGAGTGAAAGTCATGCAACGTTCATGACAGATGTCGAGGACAGTCCTGCTCAAGTCCATCTACTCTCACACAGCTCCAAAGGTTGCCTTTATGACATGCCCTCCCTTCCCTAACTTGTTCCGTCGATCAGCTGCAAGATTCAAAACTCACTGTTTCCATCGCTTCTGGAGCAGGCATGATCTCTGAGGGCTCCTTGGAACCAGCGGCCATGGTCACCGTTATGTGCGATCCCACCTTCACCAGTCAGGGCGCATCCGACATGGTGGTTGGGGTTGCTTCGGCCTTCAGGTCTGAGAGGATGAGGATGAACGGGAGACTGGAGGAAGTGTTTGACGCTGGAGCGTAGGGAAGGGTTTGAAATGGACGCTACAAAGATCAAGTTCGCATTTATAGAGCACAAGTTTTCAGTTTGAGTTCCCAAGGTATAGAAAATTCCGAAGAAAGGAGTCAGGATAAAAAGTTTCAGTGATGGTGGGGTTGTTGTTGAATAGTTCTAGGAGGAGAAGAAGGTTTGATGGCTGTGGGATGGGGAAAGAAGTGGCTGTGAACGAGACGGCTGTTGTGGATGAGAAAATTATTTGTTGTAGTGAAAGCGATCCTGTTCGAATCCAATATCCTCCACCTGCAGCAACAACAACATTCAACATTACGGCTTGAACTGGGCAGGATCCTGCTCAAAACGAATATCCATACCTGTTTTTTTAGGTCGACAAACGCTTTGCTCGGAGGCAGGTGAGTATTGATGCTCATGATTGAATCAGCCTGGCCCGCACATCTCAATTCTTGGGAATTCAAGTCCAGAAGTCAGCCAGTTACCTTGGCATACAGTTTTCCGTTTTTCCTGGGCTGCTGCAGACCAGTATGCGCCTACGAGATCTGAGAAGAGGTACAGCCAGCTGCGGCACATCAACCAACCTGCTCTTCCAGAGTCTTGAAGAGATTAACAGTCTCCTTGCTGAACTTGACGGGCACAACCTGCCAGGAGCGAGCATGCATTCAGCATTGGACACAAGCGGCGATGCACACGAACCTTGGGCTTCTTGTGCTCGTCGATCTTGATCTTGATCTTCTTCACGGGCTGGCTTCCAATCGAGTCGTCCAGCTGTTTGACATGGAGCAGCACGGTCAGCGGGAAGCGACCTCGAGACGTTGTACAGCAACAATCTGCAGCCACAGGACGAACAAGGGCAAACATCTCATGCGCATCCACCTGTGACAGGTGCAGCAAGCTTGTCCCCAGGTCATCCGAGCTGACCCCACAGGCAGTGTCAGTCTCTACCGTCACTTGAACGTCCATCTCACCTAGCATCCTTGCCAGAGGCTGAAAATCCTGCCAGACGATTGGAGCCGCCCTGGCCGCTGGTTTGACTCGACGGGGGAGGGAATGATTGTGTCCTACCATGAAAGAGAGCATGAGATTGCCAATCACTGCTGTGTATTGTGCAAAAAATGAGATGAAGAGGTTTCTCACGTCGATCCAGGAACAGAATACCCAGCAAGCCGGTTCGGAGCATCACGAACATCCAGCGCCACCCTGGCTCGAGCCCTCTTGAAGCCCTGTCATGTGCGCGCGTTCAGCACAGACGACTATGGAGCAAACCAGACGCCATACCTTCCAAGCAACCTTCTGCTGATGATCTATCGCACGCTCAGCTTCCTTGTATACCTTCATCTGCTCGTCGAGGTTTCCCCTACTTGCCAAAATGCTTCCGGTCCTGCCTTTGATCGCAAGGGCGACCAGAGCCGTCGCAATCCCTACCGACACCATCACCAGCATGACATTCATGTCCTTTCTTCGGGGCATCTTGTTCGACATGTCTCGTGTCTCCTCCCCTGTCGTCCTCGCCTTGCCTCCCTTGCCTTTGCTCAGTCCTTCAATCGCCTTCTCCAAGCGTCAAGCAGCAACTTCACTCAAAATTAAGTGAAAATTACTACTATGTCCGATCTGTGACCCCTCATCCCCACCTTCCTCAGTGCAGCTACTAGTACTGATTTTTAACTTAACTTTGAGTAAACCCGTGGTAGTACTGCTACCGGTCAGTGGCGACCGCGGACTGGACCGGGGCCCGGGGGCCCCGACCGCCGGTGAGCCGGGCCGGGCCGTTTACTGAAAAAAAAGCCTAGACTCGGCGATGCTGATTAAAACATTTTATTCTTTCCAGCCCATACCCCTTCTTTACTCAAAGTTAAGTTAAAAACTCAGTACGAGGACGACCAACCACCTAGTACCCCACCACCCACCGCATGGCACTGCCGCAGCGGCTGCGAGTACCCCCTTGACGTGCGGGAGTCCCGGCGTTGAGCGTCTAATGAACTTGATACCGAGGCAGCGCCGTCGCACTTTCCTGAAAGGGCAAGTGTATCAAGAACCCTACCCCTGACCCTACCACCTCAACTGAAATTAACATTTTGTACCCCACGTCCACCTATCGCCACTATTCGGTACTGGAGTACCCTACCCTCTGTCAGCCTTGGTCATTCACCTATCCCTCTCTCAATTTTTCCCGCCTCTTTTAAAAATTTGTTGTAATTTCAAAAATGACACACCCCTTCCAATCACCCTACCCTCCTTTTCATCTACAAACACCCACCCTTCCTCCACGGATGAAGGGTCGCAATGCCCCTTGGCCGGGCTTATCCATTTCCAACCCCCTCCACCCCGCCTCCCCACCCTCCATCCATGACATCTGAGTCCAATTAGCAGTACCCTACACTCGCTGACCCCTCGACATATGTCTCAGGACCCCCCTTTTGTGGGCACCTCACTCCAACCCCACCCCCCATTTTCGTCCACAATCAGTAACCACAAAGATCCAAGGACACCCACCCCCAGAGCCTACAGCTGGAGATTCTTGCTTGTTCTTTTGGGTTACACTCTTCATTTTCTCATATGTAGAGCTATAGGAGAAAAGGCCTTACCTCATACCTTCTGAGACATCACCAAAAGTCCGAAACATAAACACTCACCCCCGTCCCACCCCACCCGCGATTTCTAGAGGCTTATCAGCAGGGTCACCCAGAACTGCAGGGATGAACTTAACATTGACGAATAACTCCTCTCGAGTACCCACCCTACAATATCCCATCGATCTCATAACAAATGACCCCCTCCATCAGCATTCGTGAGTCTCTAAAAGTTTGTTTTTCATTCGAATTTAAAATTACTTTTGAGAACCACCCACCTTGAGCTCATCAGCCTACCTTCGAGCTCAAGTGGCCGTATAAATGCCAGGGGGTACCCCAGACCACCCACTCAGTGCCTTGTTTTATTGCAGAAATCAGGGGTGTCTGAATCTTCAGCAGACTGAGCTGGAGGAGGTGGGTATGAGGGGTGGGCACAATCACAGGATGATGCATGGGTATCTACGGTAGATCTGGGGGGTGGATAATTGGCACGAGATTGCTCCAGGGGGTAGGGTGCGAGTTTTTGTTTGTCCGAGACCAGCTGAGCTCGTGAAAACACGTATGGAAAGGGGTGGGGGTATGGACAACAAAGTACGGGTGGGCTGGAGTTGTTCGTCGGTTGTAGTCATGGGGGTAGTTGCCACAATCTCTGATCGAGATGGTAGGGGTCATGTATGAGCTGGGGTGGGTGAGCGGCGACAGGGGCAATTCAAGCCTATAGGGGTAGTACTTATACGCAAGTGCTGATCTGCTAGGGGGTGGGGAGTTTTGGAGGGGGTGTTGGGAAAGTCAGGGAGAATGGAGGGTAGTAGGAGCTTTCGAGTGGTTGCGGGGTTGGAGAGAGTGCAGGGATGGATATATCGATTAGGTTGACAATTCATTTTTTTATTTCTTTACCCCTCATTTGTATAATTTAAATGTCTCTAAAGGTATGGTAGGTACTTCTTTGTTTGGATTCGATCCAACACTTTACTTTGCTGGATGAGGCAACACGCAGGGGTGGGGGTGTTTTAAAATGCCATTGAGCACCAGGTGGGGTACAAGTTTGTAGGGTGGGAGCTTGATGGTAGGTTTTGAGGGGTTCTATGAAAAGAAGGGGGTGGTGAAAGGAAAGGTGGGGGCGGGATGGAGCAAGGAGGGGTGTAGGCACTTCTAGCAGGGTGGGGAGACAAGATCAGGGAGTGAAAAACTCTTGAGTAGGGTAGGGGGTGGTTTAGCATTAGCTTTAGTTAGCAAGCTCCTTACGCTTCGAGGGGTGGTCAGGTGATAGAAAGGGGGTGGGTACCAATGAAGTAAGGGTAGGGGTACACTGGTGTTGTGTCGTGAGGGTGGGGTTTTCCCGTGATCTAGGAAATATATCTGTGGGTAAACCTGCAGGTCTTATGAATGTTCGTAGACAAATCAAAACAGGGGGTAGGGGTCATAGTTGAGGTAGCGGAGGGGACCTTAGGTGATTGCGCACGGTGGGTAGTGAAATTGCACAGGGGTAGGACAGGAGCTGGGGGTGGTCTTTGGTAGGATAGCCGAGGGAGTACCCTTTCAGGGTCCAATCCGTATACATGGTGGGTTCCCGTGAATCAGCTCAGGTAGGGGTGATAACCCCTACCTGAATATCCCATAAATTTTTTATCGATAGGTAGGGTACCATGGTGTTTTCAATGTGGTGGGATAGTACCGGTGGGGTTGAACATAGTACCCCCACCCCCTTATTGTCCCTTCCCTCTCGTCCAACCCTCCTCCCCCTCCCCCCCCCCCCTCGCTCCCTGCCCAGTGCTATGGCAAAGGCTGGCGGACTATATTCTTCCTCTTCCCAAAATCTCCTCTCCTCCTGCTCACTGATTCTCATCTCTCTCTGCTGATTTCCCTCGCTTCCTTTTGTTGCACCGTGCTCTTTTGAGTAGGTCGGTGGCCTTCACCCCTTCCCCTCCCTCTCACTTCTTCCTCCCTGATCTCGTGCTGCCTCTCTACAGCCTCCTCTGCGCACGATTTCGTCTTGAACAGCGCAGTACACGTTTTCCGAGTCCTTAACTTTCCTTTCTGAAGAGATTTGCAGCTGAATCTCTCTTCTGGCTATCATTGATTGTTGCTTTCCACCCTTCGTGAGCAGGGTTCAAGCAATTAGTTGAACTTTTCGTGCTTAGTAGCCGCCTTCAGTGCACTTGCAGCTGTCTTGGATCGAAAATTCTCTCAGAATTGGAATTGTCCACCTCGCAGCTTGAGCAAGCCCACCTTGGAGAAGACCTCCTTCTCCCTAGTCCTCCAACACATCGCTTGCCACTCCACAGAGGATAATGAAGTTCTGCCATTGTGAGTGTATTTGCAAGTCGAACCGCCTGGACGTTCATGCTCAGGAACCTTCTCTTCCACCAGGGTGAGATCTGTCTTTGTTTCTGCGTGTTAGAGGAGTTACTAACCGCCTTTTCCCAGTTTCTTTCTGAGCGTGAGGAAGTCTTTGGGGAGATGGGTGTTCAGCTGGCTGGTACCGGGCTGCCTCGATCCCGTTGAAGAGGGCAAGATAGGAAGCTGGCTCGCCACTTTCTACTCTTCTTCGAGCCCCATTGAAGAGATGACTGACATTTTCCTGCAACACAAACTGAATGTCAAATCTTTCGTGTCCTCGATTGAGCTTCATCTGGCAAGGAAAGCTAGAATGTTGAGACAGCCTGCCTGCCTTCCCCCGGCGAAGCGGAGCAAGCAGACATATGACTTGAAGCTTACAGAGGAAGACTTCGCCGATGATCAGAAGCAGGAAGTTGGATCTCCTGATGAACAAGAAGTTTGGTCGCCTTCGTCGCCAGAGACTGATTGCCGATACTCCCCGATTCCTTCTGAGGAGGACCAGCTGAAAACAGTCCTTGCGAATCGGAATGTAGAGCCTAACACAGGCATTTCTCTTCCCAATGATGAGACAAACAGGTATCTTGAATCGATCCTTGTTCGCACATCACTGACGCTTGGCTCGAAACGCAGAAAACCAACCAACCGCTCGGTTCCCGAAATGTCATTCTCGAGTGTGATATCATCCCTTTGCCCATCTAGAGCGAATGACTTTGAAGGGGAGATGGTCCCTTCATGCATGCATGAAGAGTTTCCCATCGCAAATAACTCGGCCGCGCAAAGTTTCAACGGGAGTTCACTCGGCTCGGAAAGCACTGACGATACTGAGAGCGCAAAGGTATGGGCCCCTGTGTGATGTTTGACTGCAACTGATGACCTCCTTCAGGCGCACTCCATAAATTCAAGGAGGACCGTAGGCTCCTGCAGCTCCTCCGAGCCTGCTGAGTCACCGAGGAATCAAAGAAAGGCGCCGAACCTTAACGCGTCGGACTTCAGTGTCAGTCATCCCGAGGGCATGTCGTTCGATAGCATTTTTGGCACCGGCACTGAGGAAACCGAAGACATCTGGAAAAGCAAGGACGCAAACGATAAAGAGAAATGCTCTCCAAATGACAATGCTCAGGATTCTGGCGTGGCAGCCAATGGTGAGTCCACTTCCTCCAAGCGCTCCAGGAACAGAGATATAGACAACGTGACATGGCGCCGGCGGATTGCGCAGCTGATGGTGTTCAAGCAGAAACATGGACATGTGATGGTATCGCAGAGTCAGAAATCTCCTTTCTTCGACGGCTCGCTCGGTTCCTGGGTCAGCAATCAAAGGGCTCTCCTGCACAAGGGCGAATTGCCAGAGCACAGGAAGCGCTGTTTGGATCTTCTTGGTTTCTGTTGGGATGCCCGGAAGAAAAATGGACAGCCGCGTGCCAAGCGTATTTCAAAGATGAACCAGACCAGTGGAGATGTCAAGAACCAAGACCCACCAGAGCCGTATTATGATGGATGCAGAGTGGAAGTGAGGCTGAAAGACGGCAAATGGTACAAAGGTGCTGTGAGCAGCCTCTGCCGCATGAAGAAGTTTGTCATCCAGATGGACGACGGAGCTGAAGTGTACAAGAAGCTTCCTTCTGCTGGAGTGCATGTCTTGAAGGACAATGAAGGCCAGAACACGACGAATGAGGAGGAAGGCTCACAACCCCTTGAAGAGGAGAACGAGGGGGACAGACATCTGGACGAGGATGACTTTGGAGATGAGAACCTCGATGAGAACGACGAGTTCTCGGATCTTGACGACTGCGACAGTCCCAACTCAACATCCACTCCAGACAGTCTGAGCAATGGATCCAGCGTGTTGAACGAGGATTACAAAAGTTTCGATTCTCTTGCTCGACTGGATGAAAACTGTGCCTCCCCAGGCACAGATGATGAGCATGACATCTGGAATGTCAACCACAAGCTGGGAGAGCAGGAGAGGTGCGAAGACGTGATCGAGGAGCAGGCTCTGCCAAGCTGGAACGTGGAGACGAGCAAGTGGATGGACATCGATTCGTCGATGCTGCACCCAGTGCACGTTGACGAGATGTTCCCGCCTCAGACTCTAGAGCTGGACACGAAGCTGAAGCTGCTGGAGAGCTTTGAGATATGAAGCGATTCACGAAGGGATTTGGAATATCGGTGAACAATGTGGAGGTGGTAGTTCACTTTAAAAGGCTCTGGGAGCAAGGAGGACTCGCCCCGAGTCGGTCATGAGGGGAGTGCTGGTGATGGTTGACGGGCAGCCCCTTGGATCAGTTAAAACAAACTTAGTCAGTTTGTCTAGGTAACATTGAGTGAGCGTGTGCCAACAGGCTTGTTGTCGTGCTCATGTATTTTTTCTTGTAATTACACAGTGAAGACAAAGATGTCACAGTCGCACTATGTACGCAAGTCCACTGAGCGCACTGATAATCTGGAGCAACGTGAGGAAACGCAGGAGGGCAGATGAGAGGGGGAAGGGAGGAAGAGCGACTGAGAGCTCGCGAGCACAACACAAAAGGTTCAAGGTGGGGCTTCACCAGGAGCGAGGACATGCTGAAGCGCCATAGCAGAGGATACTGGCGGGAAGGGATAGCGTTGTTGAAGAGTACGCCCAAGACAACGATGACCTGCCGTTGGGTCAGCGTCTTCAAATTTCCCGCCATGCTTACCATGCAGTCGAAGAGGACGGGAAAGAGGATGAAGCCCCAGTGGAGATTCTTGACGATGCCTCTGCCCTCGTCGTCACAAGACGAGAAGTCAAGAAGAGAGAGGGAAGAAAGAGGAGGTAGGATGAATAACAATGATGAACAACAATGATAGATAACAACGTTGGATAACAAGGATGGATAACAATGTTGGATAACAAGGAAAGATAACAAGGACGCAAGAGATAAGAGCGACGGAGAGTCGGAGGCGGCGGGAGGAGCAAGAGGAAGACGAGAGAATGGTCCACAGACCCCTTGTCTGAAATGTAGACGGTGGCACAAGCGGCAGCGGGAGGATGTGTGTAGCCTGAAGACACCCCATTAGGGTCGCAGGAGATGCTAAAGGAACGTTCCTGTAGCCGACATGATGGTGATGCCGATGGCAGGGACGATGGCGGTAGCCAACCACTGAAGACAAGTAAGAGGGAGGAGGAAGAGAAAGAAGAGGAGGTGAGAAGTCATGGAAAGAGTGAGGACGAGGATTGGAAGGCAGTGGGGGGATGCAGTCAGTAGGAGGGGAGCAGAGAACGAGGAGGGAGAATGGGAAAGGAAGGGAGGGAGAGAGAGAGAGAGAGAGAGAGAGAGAGAGAGAGAGAGAGAGAGAGAGAGAGAGAGAGAGAGAGAGAGAGAGAGGAGGAGGAGGAAGGAGGAGGACTGTGAGCTTTATCAAGGAGGAGGAGATTTTTCACCTGAGCTCTCGAGCAGTCGATGTCCCAATAAGGATTCTTGCAGTCACACTCGGGCCCTTTGCCCCTCAGCGGCTCATTGATGCCAGTGGAGCCAGGGTCCTAGAGGAGCGTCAGACCTTGAAAGGGATAGCGATGGAGAGCAGAAGCAACAGCGAGACAACTCGGTGACGAGGACTAGCGTGATGGGGTTGAAGGATGAGGAGGATGAAGCAGTGTTGAATGTCTGGTCTTGTTGGCCAGGCACGGAGGACGAGGGTTGAGATTAACAAGGAGGATCCGTAGACAGGTACCTGTCGAGGGTAGCAGTTTCCTTTCGCCGAGCAGTTGTT